>NW_012102432.1:3815337-3817993 GCF_000951045.1 Mandrillus leucophaeus | reverse complement strand
CAGTGGCATGATCCAGACAAACTGCAGTTTCAACTTCCCAGGCTCAAGTGTTCCTCCCACCTCAGCTTCCTGAGTAGCTGGGACTACAGGCATGAGGCACCATGCCTGGCAAATTTTTGTATTTTTTATAGAGATGCGGTTTTGCCAAGTTGCCCAGGCTGATCTTGAACTCCTGGGCTCAAATGATCCATCCACCTCAGCTTCCCAAAGTGCTAAGATTACAGGTGTGAACCACTGCGCCCTGCTGCTTTCTTCCGTCTTTAGTCTCAGGCAGGCTTTTCTTGAACCATCCAGCAGCTCCAGGCTCACCTCCTCCAGCATGGTGTGAACACGTGAGTCGTCTTCCACACTGAAAGCAAAGTCCTGGAAATGAGTCGCATTAGGCCACCTTGGCTCTCATGTCCATTCCAGAGTCAATCACTGTGGCCAGAGAAAGTGGATAGGTGCTCTACACAGAGCCTTGGGCAACATGCCCATCCCTGGAGCTTGGAGTAAAATCAACCCACCTGGAGTACACGCATGGGAAGGGCAGTAGTTGAGTCCCTAAAGAACACATGGGTTCTGTTACCAGAAGAAGGGAGTAATTGCTGGGCAGGTAAAGCCACACATGTCATTTCTTCACTGGTGTACATTTTTCCTGATTGATATCTAAATCACTGGACTGACAGACTGCTTGGCTCCATTCAGCAGTGCTACTCTCTCATGTATGAGGGAAGAGCTTGGTGCTTGGGGCCTGTTGTAAGTGGGTTGTTTGGATGTTTATTAGCAAGTGTCTTAGAGATCATGGAAGCAGGATGAAGCAAAGGGAGAAGTCAGGCTGCAATGCCCTCCCACTGGCAGCCTCAGCTAACGCCCACCACCACAACCACGGGAGTGCTAGAGCTACGGTAGACCTTCAAAGCAGTCCCAAGTTGGAGCAAGAGAGGAGGCCTTTATACCCTGGGGTCCATTAGTCAGATGTGCACCTTGTTAGGATGGGAGCACCATCCCGGGCAACACGGCTTTCCTCAGCTGAGGTTGCTCTGAAGGGACTGACAGCAGAGGGCTGCCGAAGTCAGCACTCCTGGGGTGTGGGGGTAACCAATCCTGGTTCCTAAAGGAGACTGAAGCTGCATATCAGAGACCAGCACAGGGACACACAGTAATGGTGAGGTGACAAAGCTTTGGCCAGGTCCCCAAAAGGTAGCAACCACACCACCTTAAATAGTGATTTTATAAATATCAGCACTTAATTGGTAAGAATGATTAGTTAAAATTATAAAGTTGTCTTTATTTTTATTTTTAATTATATTTTAAATACATAGACAGAGACAAGGTCTCACTATGTTGCCCAGTCTGGTCTCAAACTCCTGGGCTCAAGGAATTCTCCTGCTTTGGCCTCCCAAAGTGGTGGGATGACAGGCATGAGCTGCTGTGCCCAGCCTAAAATTACAAAACTAACTTGAGGAAGGTTTTGTACTTTCTGCCGCAAGTGCCACATCTGCTGGCTAGGGCTCTGCCTAAGGGCAAATTTTGTGATTGGATCCTGTGAGAATTCTGAGTCAGTCATGAATGGCAACAGGTATCTGGAACCAGGATACCAATTTCAAGGAGATAAAGATCAGTCGGGAGTGTCAGCAAACTGGAGGTATTTGTGATTTCCAAGACTGGAAGTAATAGCTGGCCCCATGGGCTTATGGATACCAACATGTCCTTCCAGCTGAATTGTCTCTCCCTTGATTAATAAGATGTTTAGGCAGAGAATGAGCTTAATCTTTCCCACCGCCATCTAATGCCCATAACTCAGCATATTTTATTATTTTAACCAAAAAATCAGGTATTCTCACAGCAAGGGGGTGTAGGTGGGAGGGCTGACTCCAAATCAGTGTTGGAACAACCACGGCAGGGTAAAAACAAGAACATCTTTCCTTCACCTTCCAGGCTTGTCATTACCCATGATTCACACACGTTGGCAGTGAAGGATCATTAAACATGAGAAAAGGACAGAACAAACAGACAAACAAAAAACCCGAGGCATTTGGTAAGAGACAGAGCTTAGAAGAAATGAACTTGTAGAAGTAGGAGGATAAACAACCTCACTGGGGCCAGGCGCGGTGGCTCAAGCCTGTAAATCCCAGCACTTTGGGAGGCCGAGACGGGCGGATCACGAGGTCAGGAGATCGAGACCATCTTGGCTAACACAGTGAAACCCCGTCTCTACTAAAAAATACAAAAAAAAAACTAGCTGGGCGAGGTGGCGGGCGCCTGTAGTCCCAGCTACTCGGGAGGCTGAGGCAGGAGAATGGGGTAAACCTGGGAGGCGGAGCTTGCAGTGAGCTGAGATCCGGCCATTGCACTCCAGTCCGGGCGACAGAGCGAGACTCTGTCTCAAAAAAAACCCACCTCACTGGAAATTTAACACATTTGAAGCAGTGGTTGGTCAGAACCATTGCTAGGAAAAATATGCATCTAATTAACCAGTGAGACATATGGTAAATAATTTTTAAGACTTTCAAAGCTCATGCTTTAATTTCTAACTGATAAGGAATTTGGGAATGGATTGCACATTGGAGGTGAAAAACGATTCGCCAGATGACTCACACATCTGAGAACCTGCAGCAATATTTAGGATGTAGTTCTGCTTAGGACAGAAACCAATCTGAGAGGTTTTTTGTTT
>NW_012102432.1:3813869-3814838 GCF_000951045.1 Mandrillus leucophaeus | reverse complement strand
TTTTTTTTTTTGACGGTGTCTTGCTACATCACCCAGGCTGAAGTACAATGGCCTGATCACTGCTTACTGCAGCCTTAACCTCCTGGGCTTAAGCAATCCTCTCATGAGTGGCTGAGACTACAGGAGCACACCACCAGGCCTTGCTAATTTTTAAATTATTTGTAGAAATAAGGTCTCACTATGGTGCCCAGGGTGGTCTCGAACCCCTGAGCTCAAGTGATCAACCTGCTTTGGCCCCTCAAAGTGCTGAGATTATAGGCATGAGCCACCATGCCTGATGAATTTTTTTTTAATTAGAAAAATCCAAGGACATATTTTTTCAAGTTGTTATACAGTTTCTTATTGTACATGACTGTGTACATAAATTTGTTCAGTCAACTCAAATATTTGAAGAAATGTAAAATCATCGATATCAATCTTAAGAGTATGTGCTATAGAATCATCAGAGTTCAGGAGAAATAGAGAAGACTATGTGGTTTAGAGGAGTTTAGAGCCAGACACTCCTGGGTTCATTTTACACTTCTGTCACTTACTAGTTGTATGGCTTTGGCAAATTTCCTTATCTTGCTGAGTTGGTTATTCATCTGTAAGATGGATATATAAAAATATCTATCACATAGTGGCACTGCCTGAGGTAATGCAGGCAAAATGATTAGCCCAGTGCCCAGAAAACACAGTCCACTAAAACAGTGACTGCTGCTCCTGTTGTGCTTTTACCACTATCATCACTGGGATGGTTGTTATGAAATATCTAAGCCTGAACTGTAAGACCCCTGGAAGAAAAGAGGATATTCTGACCTATGCTTCAAGAAGTAGGCTAATCTTTCAAGAAAATTATGCCACCAAAGAATGAACACAAAGATTAGTTGAGAATCCTGCCTTTTGTTTTCACTTGTTCTCCTCCAGTGGTTGGGTGAAAGCAAGCTTGAATGCAAGGTTTTTTCTTTTCTTTTCTTTTTTTTTTTTTTT
>NW_012102432.1:3809062-3811749 GCF_000951045.1 Mandrillus leucophaeus | reverse complement strand
AAAAGAAAAAAAAAGGAAAGAGTGACCTTGGGCAGAGTAGAGAATGGAGTTGAGAATTTAAACTAATTGGCAAAAGGAAGGGCAAATCTTGGCAAAGATAGTCGCATGTGAGGGAGGACACTGAGACTGTACTAAGCTCAGTTTTCAAGAAGGATAACTTCTTGGCATTTTACTATCATGTTACCCATCTTCGTAGTTGTTTGAATGGTACAACAAGCTATGAAATTTATATATTTTCTATTCTCTGCTGTTTAGGGAAGAACTCTCTCAAACCATGTTTTTCCTCTGCTTTCAAAGCACAATCATCATCAACGCAGAAGAAGATTTCTGTAACTACATGAGTGAGGAGTTTTTCCCACAACCAAGCAGTGGATATCAGCTGGGTGTCCCCCAATTCAGTTCCTGGGGGTAGTGTCAGATCCCACAGGTTTAGGGCTCAGTTCTCGAGACTGCACCAAGAAGTGTCTCTGGAACTTCTGATCAACCCACTTCAAGTTGGGGGTCCCAGGACCCCCTCTTTGGGTTCTATTAATTTGCTGGAGCAGCTCACAGAACTCAGGGCAACACATTTACCAGTTTATTACAAAGCATACAGATGAAAAGATGCGTAGAGTGAGGTATGGGAAAGGGGTGCAGAGCTTCCATGCCCTCCCTAGACATACCACCCTCCAGGGACCTCCATGAGATCCACCATGGAGACACTTGCTGAACTCAGTCCTGCTGCGTTTTATGGAAGCTTCATGATGTCAGCATCCCTTCCCCCAGGTCATGGGGGTGTGGAGTCTTATGACCCACAATCAGATAGGAAGGGAATGATTAGAATCTTGCCTGGTAGCAGGTGAAAAGGAGGCAGGGAGAAGGTTGGAGAGATCCTGTTTCCTTAGGCCTAACACACCCATAAAGAAAGACTGAAATGGCCAGCCCTGGTGGCTCACTGCTATAATCCCAGCACTTTTGGATGTTGAGGCTGGAGGATCGCCTGGAGACCAGCCTGGATGATATAGCAAGACATCGTCTCTTGAAAATATTTTATTTTATTTATTTTTACTTAATTATTTGTTTTGAGATGGGGTGTCACTCTGTCACCCAGGCTAGAGTGCAGTGGCATGATCCAGACAAACTGCAGTTTCAACTTCCCAGGCTCAAGTGTTCCTCCCACCTCAGCTTCCTGAGTAGCTGGGACTACAGGCATGAGGCACCATGCCTGGCAAATTTTTGTATTTTTTATAGAGATGCGGTTTTGCCAAGTTGCCCAGGCTGATCTTGAACTCCTGGGCTCAAATGATCCATCCACCTCAGCTTCCCAAAGTGCTAAGATTACAGGTGTGAACCACTGCGCCCTGCTGCTTTCTTCCGTCTTTAGTCTCAGGCAGGCTTTTCTTGAACCATCCAGCAGCTCCAGGCTCACCTCCTCCAGCATGGTGTGAACACGTGAGTCGTCTTCCACACTGAAAGCAAAGTCCTGGAAATGAGTCGCATTAGGCCACCTTGGCTCTCATGTCCATTCCAGAGTCAATCACTGTGGCCAGAGAAAGTGGATAGGTGCTCTACACAGAGCCTTGGGCAACATGCCCATCCCTGGAGCTTGGAGTAAAATCAACCCACCTGGAGTACACGCATGGGAAGGGCAGTAGTTGAGTCCCTAAAGAACACATGGGTTCTGTTACCAGAAGAAGGGAGTAATTGCTGGGCAGGTAAAGCCACACATGTCATTTCTTCACTGGTGTACATTTTTCCTGATTGATATCTAAATCACTGGACTGACAGACTGCTTGGCTCCATTCAGCAGTGCTACTCTCTCATGTATGAGGGAAGAGCTTGGTGCTTGGGGCCTGTTGTAAGTGGGTTGTTTGGATGTTTATTAGCAAGTGTCTTAGAGATCATGGAAGCAGGATGAAGCAAAGGGAGAAGTCAGGCTGCAATGCCCTCCCACTGGCAGCCTCAGCTAACGCCCACCACCACAACCACGGGAGTGCTAGAGCTACGGTAGACCTTCAAAGCAGTCCCAAGTTGGAGCAAGAGAGGAGGCCTTTATACCCTGGGGTCCATTAGTCAGATGTGCACCTTGTTAGGATGGGAGCACCATCCCGGGCAACACGGCTTTCCTCAGCTGAGGTTGCTCTGAAGGGACTGACAGCAGAGGGCTGCCGAAGTCAGCACTCCTGGGGTGTGGGGGTAACCAATCCTGGTTCCTAAAGGAGACTGAAGCTGCATATCAGAGACCAGCACAGGGACACACAGTAATGGTGAGGTGACAAAGCTTTGGCCAGGTCCCCAAAAGGTAGCAACCACACCACCTTAAATAGTGATTTTATAAATATCAGCACTTAATTGGTAAGAATGATTAGTTAAAATTATAAAGTTGTCTTTATTTTTATTTTTAATTATATTTTAAATACATAGACAGAGACAAGGTCTCACTATGTTGCCCAGTCTGGTCTCAAACTCCTGGGCTCAAGGAATTCTCCTGCTTTGGCCTCCCAAAGTGGTGGGATGACAGGCATGAGCTGCTGTGCCCAGCCTAAAATTACAAAACTAACTTGAGGAAGGTTTTGTACTTTCTGCCGCAAGTGCCACATCTGCTGGCTAGGGCTCTGCCTAAGGGCAAATTTTGTGATTGGATCCTGTGAGAATTCTGAGTCAGTCATGAATGGCAACAGGTATCTGGAACCAGGATACCAATTTCA
>NW_012102432.1:3797126-3807397 GCF_000951045.1 Mandrillus leucophaeus | reverse complement strand
TTTTTTTTTTTTTTTTTTTTTTTTTTTTTTGAGACAAGGTCTCATTCTGTCACCCAGGCTGGAGTGTAGAGGCACAATCACAGCTCACTGCAGCCTCAATCTCCCAGGCTCAAGTGATTCTCCCACCTCAGCCTCCCAAGTAGCTGGGACTACAGGCATACACCACCATGCCTCGTTAATTTTTAAATATTTTTGTAGAAATGGGTCTCACTATGTTTCCCAGGCTGGTCTCAAACTCCTGGACTCAAGTGATCTTCCTGACTCAGCCTCCCAAAATGCTGGGAGGTGCGAGCCACTATGCCCAGCTGCAAGTTTCTTCTTAAACAGCAGATTTACCTGAAGGCCTAGAATGGATTCAGGAAACCCAAGAGCTACCTAGGGTTTCTGGATAATTATCAATGCTGGGGCAGCCTCATTACCATGCACCATGTGTGGAGGCACAAGGCAATCCTTTGCCTCCCCAGGTATGTGAGAAGCAAGGGGAAGTTCCTTCTCAGTCCTATACAAATTCCCAGATTGTGCAGTTTAGAAGCTAATGTCAGTTCCACCATCACAGGATGCTGCTCCCTGACTTTTTTTTCCCCCCTGAGACAGGGTCTCATTCTGTCACCCAGGCTGGAGTGCAGTGGTGCAATCAGGCTCACTGTAGCCTCCACCTCCCAGGCTGAAGCAATCCTCCTACTCAGCCTCCCAAATAGCTGGGACCACAGGTACATGCCACCATGCCCAGCTAATTTTTAAATTGTTTTGTAGAGATGGGGTCTCACTATGTTGTCCAAACTGGTCTTGAACTCCTGGGCTCAAGTGATCCTCCAGACTCAACCTCCCAAAGTGCTGGGATTGTTAGGTAGCTAGGCAGAGATGAGCAGGACATGAGAGCCCCCCAGTCCCCGGGTATATCAGGCGACCACCAGGTGATGTTCAGGCAGTTGTTAAAACTGCCACTCTGAAATAATAATTAGTTGCAGCTGGTGCCAGGGAAGGGCGGTCTCCCAATAGTTAGAAACACCTGAAGCTGGTGATCAGCAGCTTCCCAATAAGATCTCAGGTGCTGGGCAAGTGGGCTCAAGCATACGTGCCAAGAAGCAAAATGGAGGAGTCTAACTGGTATATGATGTTCTTCTAGAAACATTTGACTGGTAAGGGGAAAATGCCACAGATGAACATGCACACAACTTCAGTAAACACACTGAGCATGTGGCCCCTCTCAAGTGCTGGCAGGCCACTGCACATGCAGACAGCTCGCCCCAAGGAAAAATCAAGGGAGGAGAGACACAAAGCCCCAGAACCATGCCCATACCAATGTTTACAACCCCAAGTCAAAGGTCCAGACAAGGCACTTGGATCTCTCAAGTTGCCCACTTGGCCCTCTTCCAAGAGTACTTTACTTCCTTTTGTTCCTGCTCTAAAACTTTTTATAACACTTTCACTCCTGCTCTAAAGCTTGACTCAGTCTCTCCCTCTGCCTTATGTCCCTTGGTTGAATTCTTTCCTCCTAGGAGGCAAGAATCAAGTTGCTGCAGACCCATAGAGATTTGCCACTGCTAACAGGATTACAGGCGTGAGCCACTGTGTTCAGCCTCCCTGACTTCTGTTTATACAGTTTCTGCTTTCATTCTCTCCAGATCAGTAGCAAGATGTGTATTACTTTTGCAGCATGAATTACTCTTAGCCTCAGCTCTTTTAAGAGTCCAAACCTTTTGACATCAACACAACATGGATTACTGTCATAAGATGAATATTGATAACACATAATTTTTAGAGACCCACACGACAGTCACAATACATTCTGCCCACATAACAGTCACAAATTCTGTCACTTGCTCATGTTTTTACCAGCTTCTTTCCAGTGAATCCCAAGGCTACCTATAGAGCAAGTAAATTAATAAGTAGTAGGTTTATCTAGGAGTGGACTTGTGTAATTGAATTCCTAGAACAATGCTGTTTCTACAATAATTAATTCATTTGCTTATTCATTAGGCACAAATATATATCTGTATTGAGTCAGACTCTGCTGTATACTCAGCATATAAAAGTGAAAAATTAATTCCCAGTCTAATCAGGAATTATTTGCTATTTATTTAGATGCCACACATGTAAATAAATAAGTGCAATAAAGTGTCTCAGATGCTACGTTCAAAGTGAGTCTGGTTGCTGGGCTTGGTGGCTCACAACTATAATTCCAGCACTTTGGGAGGCCAAGGAAGGAGAATTGCTTGAGGCCAGGAGTTTAAGACCAGCCTAGGCAACATAGTGAAACCCTGTCTCTATAAAAAATTTAAAGAAATTATACTACCACACTGATCTTTTTAAAAAATAAGAACAATTTAAAAATTAGCCAGGTGTAGTGGCATGCCTGTAGTCCTAGCTACTTAGGAGGCTGAGGTAGGAGGATCACTAGAGCCCAGAAATACAAGGCTTCAGTGAGCTATGATTATGCTACTGCCCTCCAGCCTGGGTGACAGAGTAACAGCCTGTCTCTAAAAAACAAACAAACAAACAAACAAAAAAGTGAGTATGAGAAATGCTGATTTTATCTGGGAAGGTCAGAAAAGCCTTGGTACCACAGCTGACTTCTGAGTCTTGCAAGATGAGTAAATGGTCACCGGACAGATATTTTGGGTGAAGATGACAGAGAACACATTCAGTTAATTTTTTAAATAATTTTAATTCAAAATTTATTTATAAAATATGGAATGCTTCACGAACTTGTGTGTCATCCTTGCACAAGGACCATGACATTCAGTTTAACAGTATCATCAATATCCAAAAAATAGCCTGATGTGCAGCTTGGGACGGCCACAGCCTGTATAGGGAAGGCAGGCATTACCTGAAAGTAGAGCAGCAACATGGACTGGCCAAATTGTTATATAAAATTAGACAGCACAGGTAGGTAGGTAGGTAGGGAAGAAAAAGGAAAAAAGAGTCCAGGAAGAACACTGAGATTCTTAGGGTGGGGCAAAGCAAGAGAGGGCCAGGGCAGCAGGGCAAGGAGGGTGACCCCAGAGACCCCAGGAGAACCACAGACATTGTACCTGCTCTTTCCCCCAAAATGCTGCAATGGTCAACAATATTAAATGACACAGAAATTAGAAGATGAAAAGTGAAAAGAACTCACTGGATTTGGTCTTTGGTAATGTACCAAGCAGTTTGAGTAACATAGGGGAGGTAGAAACTTGAGTGAAGTCAAAGAGAGATGGAATCATTAGAAAACAAAAGCAAAGATTATGGTCCGATTTGGTGAGAGTGAAAGGGATGCTGATATACTGTTAGAAGTGTAAATAATATGAATCTTTGTATCAAAAGTTTTTAATAGGATCATACCATTTGACCCAGCTATTCTGCTACTATAAAATTATCTCAAGGAAGTGAATATGTATCTATGCCAAGATTTAGTTATAAGCTATTCATCTGAATGTGGGTTTAATGGTAAAAAAATAAAAAGATAAATTAAAAAAGGGTATTAGGTATACCAATTATGTTCTATCCAGAGCAGATTCACCATGAAGCTATTGAAAATTAAGCTTTGGGCTCCTTACTTGCATGGACCCCTTCAATATACTGGGTGAGAGCCAGGCGTGGTGGCTCATGTCTGTAATCTCAGTTACTCAGGGAAACTGAGATGGCAGGATCCCTTGGGCCTGGGAGTTCAAGTCCAGTCTAGGCAATATAGTAATACCAGATCTCTAAAACAAAACAAAACAAAACAAAACAAAACAAATACATACCGAGAGAGGGCCTTAACATTTTATATAAATAATCCTATAATCTTTTCCTTAAAGAGAGCTCCCCTAATTGTATAAGTGTTAGGCTCTCCAAATCTGGATTACCATTGAGTCTGTTTATATAATTATAAAAATAAGGTTGTATTCTATAATAAGACAAATAACTTCCCCCTGCCACACACACAAAAAAAGGCAAAAAATTTGAACAGGCATTTTTATCACATAAGAGATGTTAATGACATAAAGAAATGCAAATTACAACCACCATGAGATACCATTTCTCATGTACTAGAATGGCTAATTCTTTTTTTTTTTTAGATGGAGTCTTGCTCTGTTGCCCAGGTTGGAGTGCAGTGGCATGATGTTGGCTCACTGCAACCTCTGTCTCACAGGTTCAAGCGATTCTCCTGCCTCAGCCTCCTGAGTAGCTGGGATTACAGACGTGCGCCACCACCCCCGGCTAGTTTTTGTATTTTTTGTAGAGATGGAGTTTTGCCATGTTGGCCAGGCTGGTCTCAAACTCCTGACCTCAAGTGATCTACACACCTCAGCCTCCCAAAGTGCTGGGATTACAGATGTGAGCCACCCCGCCCCCAGCCTAGAATGGCTAATTTTGTTTAAATGCTGGTGAAGATGTAGAGCAACTAGAGCTCTCCTACATTACTGGTAGGAACACAGAATGGAAGCAGCACTTTGGAAAACAGTTTGTGTGCAGACCAAAGCAACTCCATCTTGAAAGTTAATCCACCATGTTGGCTTCTGATTAACCCCTGTTCTGGAAAGGCCACTAAGATTGCCAGCTTATCTATTGTTCTTTGTGTCAAAGCAGGTACTCACTGTAAATCCTGTCCTTAGGTCAAACAACCTTGATGTTATACTTTATTTGTTCTACACATCCATTTTGAACCACCCTATGGTGCTGGGATCCACCTTCTTCTCTTGCTGCTGCCCCAGGCACAGGCATGGCTTCTGCTCATCAGTCCCTATTAAATGTTTCTTTATAAAAAACTGGGTTTGTCAGCCTCTTTTTTCTGCCTCTTAGCCTCGTTGGACTTTGGGGTACATTTGCATAGATCTGCCCACCACAGAACAGTTTGGCAGTTTTTTACAGAGCTAAACATGTACTTATCATAGGACCCAGCAACCTCACTCCTAGGAATTTATCCAAAATAATAAAAGTGTAGGTCCACACAAAGACCTGCACACAAATGTTTATAGCAGCTTTACTAATGATTGCCAAAATCTAGAAACAACTCAAATGTTTATCTACTGGTAAATGGATAAACCATCTATGGCACATCCACACAATGGAATAATACTCAGCAGTGAGTAGAAATGAACTACTAGTACATTCAACAACGTGAATGTATCTCAAAAGCCTAATCTGAAGTGAAAAAGAGCCAGACACACACTCTCTCTCTCTCTCTCTCACACACACACACACACACACACACACACACACACAAAGCTGCATACTGTATGATTTCATTTCTATGACATTCTGGGAAAGATAAAACTAGGAGAGAAAATTAGATCCATAGTTGCCAGGGGCTGGGGAGGACAAGGGAGGTTGGGGATGACAGAAATATCCTGTAACTTGGTTTCTATGGTGCTGACATGACTGTATGTATTTGTCAAAATCAGCAAACTGAGCACTTTAAAACAGTTTTAATGTATGTAAATTATACCTCAATAAATCTGACCTTTAAAAAATTCAAGTTATCCTGGCATGGTGGCTCATGCCTCTGTAGTCATAGCTACTTGGGAGGCTGAAGCAGGAGGATTGCTTGAGCCCAGAGTTCAAGGCTATAGTGCATTATGATCATGTCTGTGAATAGCTAGTGCACTCTAGCTTGGGCAACATGGCAAGACCCCATTCCTCAAAAAGAAAAAGAAAAAAATAAAAATAAAAATAGAAGGGCTGGGCATGACGGCTCATGCCTGTAATCTCAGCACTTTGGGAGACTGAGGTGGGTAGATTGTTTGAGCCCAGGAGTTCAAGACCAGCCTGGCCAACATGGTGAAACTCCGTCTCTACTAAAAATACAAAAATTAGCCAGGCATGGTAGTGCACATCTGTGGTCTCAGCTACTTGGGAGGCTGAGGCACAAGAATCACTTGAGTCTGGGAGACAGAGGTTGCAGTGGGCAGAGATCACACCACTGCACTCCAGCCTGGGCGACAGAGCAAGACTCTGTCTCAAAAAAAAAAAAAAAAGAAATTGTAGAAAATATTTAAAGACATAGAATAGTAGTCCTATAGTATTGATAAGTAAAGCAAGTCATATAGTATTGATCAATATTCATTTTCATAAATCCAGCTTTGTGTGCTCAGATAGATAATACATGAATACATTTACAGAGGAAAGAACAGAAAAACAGCAAACTTCACCTATAATTACTTTCGAGGCATTGGATGACACATGAATATTAACATTACACTTTTGCCCATTAGTATTTTTAAAATTTTCTTTATTAAATATGTATTCCATGTATTTTCTTTTTTTTTTTTTTTTTTTTTTTGAGACAGAGTCTTGCTCTGTCGCCAGGCTAGAGTGCAGTGGTGCAATCTTGGCTCACTGCAACCTCCGCCTGTCAGGTTCAACTAATTCTCCTGCCTCAGCCTCCCAAGTAGCTGGGACTACAGGTACATGCCATCACATCCAGTTAATTTTTGTATTTTTAGTAGAGACAGGGTTTCACCATGTTGGCCAGGATGATCTCTATCTCTTGACCCGTGATCCGACTGCCTCAGCCTCCCAAAGTGCTGGGATTACAGGTTTGAGCCACTGTGCCCGGCCATAATTTTTTTTAAGTAGGTTTTTGTTGATTGAGGTGGAGTTGAGGGTTTTTGAAGAACGAATTCTAGATGGAGAAATTAGAGACAGGGATTCTAACCTCTTCTTATTGGCTTGCCAATTTAGGGGAAAACTTACTAGAAGATTCAGTCAAAGATGGAATTTTTGTTTTTTTGGTTTTTATTTTAAAGGGAAAGTGAGACAAGACACCCATGCAATCAAGAGCTCATGATATGGTACTCCATGAGAGATACAGTCATGGTACTGTATTGGGAGCAAGTTCCAATTATGCTCCAAAGCCTGGATGACTCATCTCTCTCTGAAAGAAGCTTTCCATGATCCCAGCCCACCCTTTTGTTCAATTTTCTCCTTGGTAGTCACCCCTATATACTCTGTGATCAAGCGAAGGGTTTACTCCCTATTCCCAACCACAGCCTGAACTCTCCTGCTCCATGCTTCCTTCAGTCTGTTCCTCTGCCAGTCTGGAATGTTCTCCCCATCTCTCCCTCTTTTCAAATGAGAAGTAGCAGTCAATTCCCCTGCACTCTACAACACTGCCCATACCTCCTTGGCACTCACTCCTAACTTCAGTCTTACAGTTAACTGTCACTCCTCTCCCTTCCATTAACCTGAACCCCTTAGGCATCTTTCTGTCCTCCACAGCACTGAGCACAGAGCCTTATCAATGTTTGTTGAATTTCACTGAAGATGGCATCAGACTTGGGGTGCCAAATTATGATACATCCATAAACTCAAATACTTGTAGAATAGACTGATTATGAGATTAGTCCCAAATTCAGCATAATTATAGAATGCTCCATTCGAGAACATATGTCCTTGTACCTTGGAAATAATCAGTGATATGACTTAAACAGTGTTCATAGTTTTATTAGTCCATTCTCACAGTGCTATAAAGAACTACCTGAGACTGGATAGTTTACAAAGAAAAGAGGTTTAATTGACTCACAGTTCCAAAGGCTGTACAGGAAGCATGGCTGGGGAGGCTTAGGAAACTTACAATAATGGTGGAAGGCAAAAAGGAAGCAAGTACATCTTCATATAGTGGCAGGAAAAAGAGAGCTAAGGGAGAAGTACTACACACTTTTAAACAACCAGATCTCATGAGAACTCACTCACTATCACTAGAAAAGCAGGGGGGAAATCTGCCCCATGAGCCAATCACCTCCCACCAGGTTCCCTCCCCAACACTGGGAATTACAATTCGACATGAGATTTGTGTGGGGACATAGAGCCAAACCATATCAATAGTCTTTTTTTTTTTTTTTTTTAAGTGAGTGAGTCTTTCAAATTTATATCCCTTTTTAAGTATGTTCTCAGGGACAACTACCAGCTCGTTTTTACTATTCAATGTCATGTCTGCATACTTTGTTAGAAAGGATCCAGCTGTGCTTTTTTTTTAAATAGGAATGAGTGCTGTGGATCATGAATTGGCTGATAGAGATGTTCATTTCTTAACTACAAAAGTCCAATTATGATAAGGCATAATTATGACAAAGTACAATTAATAGAAACATGCCAACCATGTCTGTGCTTCTTATAGCTGAGTGACCTGGAAATCACTAAATGCAGGTCACATAGTAAGTATTTTTTAAATGTTCAGATAAATCATTCTTGTTCACATAGCCAATCAGCCTTCCCACACCTCTTGAATAGAATTTTTGGGTTATATGACCTAGGTCATCCTGGAAATGTGCAGGTTGCCAAGAATGTGGGTACAGTTGGATGGAAGCAGGTCACTCCCAGGACAACAATACAAGGAAGATCCTGCCACCTTCAAGTTGTGTCTCTAAAGGGCACAAAGCCTGCTCAGATGCTGTCAACAGATGTTGTAAAGGTCCTTTGCTATGTGAGTCAGAAGACCAGAGAAACTATCTTTAGAGATCTGGGAGATCATCAGCCTAAAGGTAGTGATTGGTGTCATAAGAGTGGTTATGGTATTGAGCGCAAATGAGCAATAAGAGAGAAAAGGGAAGGGGATGTTTAAGTAGTGAGGGAAATCACAGAATTGAAGATCAATGAAGAATAGTCTGAGATAAAAGAAAAACCAGACCACATGAAGTCATTATCATTTGTGATGAACACTGTCAAATGCCAAAAGAACATGAAGCAGATTAAATATGGCCACAAATTATCTGATATTCCTTCCATCGAGCAGTGGGGCTCTATGTCCCCTCCCCTTAAGTCTAGGTGGGTTTTCTCACTGTTTTGCCCAATAGCCTGACAGGAAATGAAGCTATGTTCATTTTCAGGACTGGTTCTCAAGAAACTTGCAGCTTCCAAGTCCTGTCTCTTGGAACACTCAATCGCAGAGAAGTCAGCCACCATATAAGAAGTCTGACTGCGCTGAGATCACCCTGCTGTGAGAAAGGCCAGGTTAACTATGAAGAGAGAGAGATGCCCAGCCAGTCCAGGCTGCTCCAGCCAGCCCAGCCCAGGCACCGTCTGCCCAGGCTTCAGCTGCTGTCTCAACGCACCTGCATAGCAGAGCTCAAAGTGAGGACCAATCACCTGAGCCCAAGGAACCTACAGAACTGTGAGAAATCAATTTTTTGTTTATTTCTTTTTGTTTGTTTGTCTTTTGAGATGGAATCTCACTCTGTTGCCCAGGCTGGAATGCAGTGGCATGATCTTGGCCCACTGCAACCTCCACCTCCTGGGTTCAAGCAATTCTCCTGCCTCAGCCTCCTGAGTAGCTGGGACTACAAACATGCACCATAATGCCTGGCTAATTTTTGTATTTTTAGTAGAGACAAGGTTTCACCATGCTGGCTAGGCTGGTCTTGAACTCTTGACCTCAAGTGATCTGCTTGCCTCAGCCTCCCAAAGTGCTGGGATTACAGGTGTGAGCCACTGCATCCAGCCCAATTTTTAAATTATGTTAAACAAATAACTATTTGGATGGCTAATTACACAGTGTTTCATTTCAGTCCCAACTGGGGCAATACTGAATGTACTGCAATTCATTTCAGACACTAACCATCTAGAGTTGGCACAGATTCCACAGGTTAAGGTCAAAGTCCTCCACAAGATAGCTCTCACCAGCTTTAAGTTTCAGGGGATCCTAGGTCACTCATACTCTGACTGGCTGCGAATTTGAGGGTTCCCACAACCATCTCAGGCTTGATAATTCACCATAATGGCTCACAGAACTCAGAAACATGTTACATATGAAATAACAGTTTTATTGTGAAGAATACATATAAGTACCAAGATATGAAAAAACAGGGAAAATTTTTAAAAACAAAATAAAAGACTACATAGGGCAAGGTCTGAGAGGGAACACTGAGCTTCAATGTCTCTCCCCTGTGGGAGTCAGGGAGCATCACCCTCCCAGCACATCACTGTATTCACCAACCAGGAAGCTCCTCCAAGCCTAGGTGTCCAGAGTTTTTATTGGGGTCTCATTATGAAGGCATGATTGACTAAATCCTTGGTCATATCACTGAACCCAATCTCTGGCTCTTCTCCCTGGATGGTGCACCCAAATTCAGAGGTCATATGTTAAGTTCTCCAAGTCATTTTTGAAATCCTCTTACTTGACTTGAGGTACGAGAGATGTACTTCAGTCCCCTCTCCCATGCTGGAAGAGAGAACACAGCATACTTGCAACTCTCTCCAAAACAGTGTGAAGCTGCCAACACCGGTCAGAACAGTTTTGAACAACTCCTATTGCAAGCCTTGCATGATGGTGTCTATTGTTAGTTTCTCACCCACTTGGGCATCTTCAG
>NW_012102432.1:3795448-3797076 GCF_000951045.1 Mandrillus leucophaeus | reverse complement strand
GCAAAGGAAACTACTATCAGAGTGAACAGGCAACCTACAGAATGGGAGAAAATCTTTGCAATCTACTCATCTGACAAAGGGCTAATATCCAGAACCTATGAAGAACTCAATCAAATTTACAAGAAAAAAACAACCCCATCAAAAAGTAGGCAAAGGATATGAACAGATACGTCTCAAAAGAAGACATTCATACAGCCAATAGACACATGAAAAAATGCTCGTCATCACTCGCCATCAGAGAATTGCAAATCAAAACCACAATGAGATACCATCTCACACCAGTTAGAATGACAATCATTAAAAAATCAGGAAACAACAGGTGCTGGAGAGGATGTGGAGAAACAGGAACACTTTTACACTGTTGGTGAGACTGTAAACTAGTTCAACCATTGTGGAAAACAGTGTGGTGATTCCTCAAGGATCTAGAATTAGAAATACCATTTGACCCAGCCATCCCATTACTGGGGATATACCCAAAGGACTATAAGTCTTGCTGCTATAAAGACACATGCACACGTATGTTTATTGCGGCACAATTCACAATAGCAAAGACTTGGAATCAACGCAAATGTCCATCAGCGACAGACTGGATTAAGAAAATGTGGCACATATACATGATGGAATACTATGCGGTCATAAAAAAGGATAAGTTCGTGTCCTTTGCAGGGACATGGATGCAGCTGGAAACCATCATTCTCAGCAAACTATCGCAAGAACAGAAAACCACATACCGTGTGTTCTCACTCATAGGTGGGAATTGAACAATGAGATCAGTTGGACACAGGAAGGGGAACATCACACACCGGGTCCTATTGTGGGGAGGGGGTAGGGGTAAGGGATAGCATTAGGAGATATACCTAATGTAAATGACGAGTTAATGGGTGGAGCACACCAACATGGCACATGTATACATATGTAACAAACTGCACCTTGTGCACATGTACCCTAGAACTTAAAGTATAATAATAATAATAATAAAATTGGTGCAGAACAATTGCACATAGAGCCTACTTTCTCTCCTTGGAATTCTCCTGTGTTTTTTATTAAGAAAAAATCAGTGAAATGCAGAATGTTAACAGATTTAAGGGCTGCTAATGCTGTAATTCAACTCATGGGCATGCTGCAACCTGGGCTGCCCTCTCCAACCATGATTCCAAAATACTGGCCTCTAATAGTAATAGATTTAAAAGATTGTGTCTTTACCATTCCTTTAGCTACCCAAGATTATGAAAAATTTGCTTTTACTGTTCCTGCTATAAATAAAAAAGAACCAGTGGACAGATACCCTTGGAAAATATTACCACAATGCATGTTAAATAGCCCAAGTATTTGTCAAACTTATGTTGGAAAAGCTATTAGGCCAGTTAGAGAACAATTCAAAAAATGTTATATTATCCATTATATGGATGATATTTTATGCGCAGCTGAAACTAGGGAGGAATTAATGCTGTGCTATAAACAGTTAGAAAAGGCTGTAACTGCAGCAGGGTTAATCATAGCTCCCAATAAAATCCAAACTTCTACCCCCTTTTAATATTTAGAAATGAAAGTAGAACAAAATACTATTAAGCCTCAAAAGGTTCAAATTAGAAGAGATAATTTAAAAACTCTAAATGATTTTCAAAAAT
>NW_012102432.1:3787014-3790618 GCF_000951045.1 Mandrillus leucophaeus | reverse complement strand
ACAGCATACTTGCAACTCTCTCCAAAACAGTGTGAAGCTGCCAACACCGGTCAGAACAGTTTTGAACAACTCCTATTGCAAGCCTTGCATGATGGCGTCTATTGTTAGTTTCTCACCCACTTGGGCATCTTCAGAACTTTTTTTTTTTTGAGATGGAGTTTCACTTTTTTGCCCAGGCTGGAGTGCAATGGCTCAATCTCAGCTCACCACAACCTCTGCCTCTCTGGTTCAAGTGTTTCTCCTGCCTTAGCCTCCCAACTAGCTGGGATTATAGGCATGCACCACCATGACTGGCTAATTTTGTATTTTTAATAGAGAGGGGATTTCTCCATGTTGGTCAGGCTGGTCTCAAACTCCTGACCTCAGGTGATCCACCCATCTTGGCATCCCAAAGTGCTGGGATTACAGGTGTGAGCCACTATGCCCAGCCTTCAGAACTTTTAAACTGCATTTTAGTTTCCATTCCACAATGATTAACAAAATTTTTTTAAAATATCTGTTTTCATGGATTTTAGTGTCTATTGAGAGATAGATAGTAAATAACACAAACAAATATATAATTCCAAACAATGTTGAGTGTTATAAAGGAAAGATTCACTAGATGTGGTAGACTTTGTGGCCTCAGTGAATCATGCCTTCTGGTATTTTGCCCTTGAGTAATTCCCTTCCGTGTTGACACTGGGTTTGGCCATACAATTAACTTTCACCATTGGGACATTACAAACATAGTGTAAGCAGAAGTTTGATGAACTTGTGTTGGTAGAAGAGCTGAGGCAGGACTGGCTTGTCTGTCATAATATGAAAGAGTCTTGGAAAATGTCCGGGGTCCAGGGTCTAAAACCCCTCGTGACCTTTGGAACACCAAGCTCTGTGCCAAAGGGTGGAAGGCTGCCCTGCCACACCACAAATCTAAGCTCAGGGCATAAAACCCCTCATTACTTGGATGGAATCCAGGGCTCAGGGCATAAAACCCTCCATGGCTTCTGGAATGTACACAGATTTGTTGGTTGCTCTCTCAGGCTTGTAAACATGTTCTCCATTATCTCAAGCAGCAGAGCATATTCTATAGGCATCAAAGAAAATGTTAAACCATCACAGCTATGGTTGATGCACCACTACCTTTCTACCTGTATGTCCTCATGCCCTCACCTGTTTACGCCCACATCCACATGTCCTCACCACCTGCTTCTTTGTTTGATCACCAATAAATAGTGTGGGATCCCAGAGCTGGGGGCCTTCACAGCCCCCATACTAGCATTGGCCCCGTGGACCCACCTTATGTACTCCTAACTTGTCTTTTCTCATTCCTTTGACTCCTCTGGACTTCGTAGCCCCCGGAGCCTGGTGTTGGGTCTAATCACCCCAACATTTTTGGCGCCCAACGTGGGGCTATGAAGACCCCGGGGAAGGAACGCTAGAGCGTGTGGAAGCGGAGGATGCATTGTCAGAGGACACCTGAGGACAACTGAAAGAAGCTCAGTGGGTAAGCTGGGTGCTCAGAAGAACAAGGGTAACAATGGGACAAAATGAAAGTAAACATTCTGCTTACTTAAATTTCTTAAGGCATTTATTACGGAGAGGTAGAGTGAAAGTTAGCACTCAGAATTTATTAACACTCTTTAATACAGTAGAGCAGTTTTGCCCATGGTTCCCAGAACAAGGGACAATGGAGTTGGATGAATGGAAAAGAATTGGCAGATATTTTAAAAAGGCACATAAAGAAGGAGCCAAAATTCCAGTTTCTGTTTGGTCAGTGTGGGTGTTGACAAAGACAGCTCCTGAGCCATTTCAAACAGATCATGAGGCAGATTCAGATGAGGAAGAGGCAGACAAGTGTAAAAAACTAACTTCAGATTCTGAATGTGAGGACCAGAAACCAGAGTAAATTAAAGAAAAGAAAGGGAACCTGAAAAAGGTGTATTTTACTAGCCCATCGGTTCCACCTGCTGAATTAAGCCTCCCTCTCTCCCTAATGGGAGAGAAAATGAATTACCTGAAAAACGTACTGCTCCTGTAGTTGCAACATTAAAACCTGGAGCGATTGGTGGTGCTATACAAAATTCTATTCAAAAGGCTACAGCCGAGGGAGACCTGGAAGCATGGCAATTTCCAATTACTATAACCCAAAGACAGAATATAGCTAATTGGGCCACTTTTCTTTTTAAGTTGTTAAAGGAATTCAAGCAAGCTATTAGTCAATATGGGCAAAATTTTCCTTTTGTACAAACTTTACTAAAAAATGTGGCTCTTGATAATAGATTAATACCATATGGCTGGGATACTTTAACAAAATCTGTTCTCACTCCATCTCAGTACTTACAGTTTAAAACCTGGTGGGCTGACGAAGCTCAAATTCAGGTAAGAGAAGACACACAGTAACAGCTGCCTGTGGCTGACTCTTTTGAACAGCTAATGGGAGTTGGCCCTAATTGGGGTCAATTAGAAAATCCAGCAGTAATGAAGAATGTTGCCATTGTTCAGCTGCTTACTGTGTGCTTACAGGCATGATAAAGAATAAATGTTACAGGTGGAAAATATTCTTCTTTCAGTTGTTTGATTAACTGCCAAACCGGTTTGGGTGGAGCAATGGCCACTGAAACAGGAAAAACTACAGGCTTTAAAAAAATTGGTGCAGGGGGTTGCGCCCAAGATGGCTGAATAGGAACAGTTCCAGCCTCCAGCTCCCAGCGTGAGTGACACAGAAGACGGGTGATTTCTGCATTTTCAACTGAGGTACTGGATTCATCTCACTGGAGCGTGTCGTGTCGGACAGTTGCCGCTGGTCCGCGGGTGCAGCCCGTCCAGCGAGAGCTGAAGCAGGGCAAGGCATTAACTCACCTGGGAAGCGCAAGGGGGAAGGAAACTCCTTTTCCTAGCCAAAGGAAATTGAGACACACAACACCTGGAAAATCTGGTAACTCCCACCCTAATACTGCTCTTTACTAAGGGTTTTAGCAAATGGCACACCAGGAGATTATATCCCACACCTGGCCCAGAGGGTCCCACATCCACGGAGCCTCCCTCATTGCTAGCACAACAGTCTGAGATCTAACTGCAAGGTGGCAGCGAGGCTGGGGAAGAGGCACCCACCATTACTGAGGCTTAAGTAGGTAAACAAAACCCCTGGGAAGCTCAAATTGGATGGAGCCCACCACAGCTCAAGGAGGCCAGCCTGTCTCTGTAGACTCCTCCTCTTGGGACAGGGCATAGCTAAACAATAAACAAAAAGCACCAGAAACCTCGGCAGAGGTAAATGCCCCTGTCTGACAGCTTTGAAGAGAGCAGTGGATCTCCCAGCATGGAGATTGAGATCTGAGAACGGACAGACTGCCTGCTGAAGTGGGTTCCTGACCCCTGAGTAGCCTAACTGGGAGACATCCCCCACTAGCTGCAGACCAACCTCACACCTCACACTGTGGGGTACACCCCTGAGACGAAGCTTCCAGAGCGAGAATCAGATAGCAACACTCGCTGTTCAGCAATATTCTATCTTCTACAGCCTCCGCTGCTGATACCCAGGCAAACAGGGTCTGGAGTGGACCTCAAGCAAACTCCAACAGACCTACAGCTGAGGGTCCTGACTGTTAGAAAGAAAACTAACAAA
>NW_012102432.1:3760274-3780884 GCF_000951045.1 Mandrillus leucophaeus | reverse complement strand
TGTCACCCAGAAGTGCAGTGGCACAATCTTGGCTCACTGCAAGCTCCGTCTCCTGGGTTCACGCCATTCTCCTGCCTCAGCCTCCTGAGTAGCTAGAATTACAGGTGCCCACCACTATGCCTGGCTAATTTTTTTGTATTTTCAGTAGAGACAGGGTTTCACTGTGTTAGCCATGATGGTCTCGATCTCCTAATCTCGTGATCTGCCCAAAGCACTTCAATTAATTGAAGAAAAAATTCAACAGGCACAAGTGACTCGAATTGACCCTATGCAGCCATTACAGTTTTTAGTTTTTTCCTACTAAACATTCACCTACAGCAGTTATTGTTCAACAGAATGATCTTGATCTGGTTGGGTGGCTTTTTCTACCTCACAATACAACTAAAATGCTCACTCTGTACTTAGATCAAATTGGTGTATTAGTAGGACAAGCAAGGCTGCACATAACAAAGTTAATTGGCTATGATCTGAATCAAATTATAGTTCCATTAAACAACAAATTCAACAATCGTATATTAATTCTTAGGAATGGCAAGTTAATGTGGCAGGTTTCATTGGCATTCTTGATCATCATTATTCTAAATCCAGAATATTCCAATTTATTAAATTAACATCATGGATATTGCCTTCCATTACTCAAAAAATCCCTATTGAAAGGGCCATTACTGTTTTTACTGATGGATCTAGTAATGGAAAGGCCTCATTTGTGGGACTTCAGCAACAAGTTTTTCAAACTGACTTTGCAGCTGTGAAAACAGTGTTAAAAACTTTTAAACAGCCAGTAAACATTGTTTCTGATTCAGCCTATGTAGTGCAAGCCATGCAAAATATTGAATGTGCCTTAATTCAAAATGTGACTAATGATCAACTTAACCTTTTATTTCATTCTTTACAGCAAGCAGTATGACAAAGGCATTCCCTTTTCTATATCACTCATATGAGAGCACATACTAATCTCCCAGGCCCTTTAACTAAACTTACTCAAAGGATGGATAATTATATGGGGAAAAGGATTTGCTTGTGTCTCCCCAGGTAACAATCAGGTGCCTGTATGGGTGTCCACCAAATATCTGAAGATCTATCATGAGCTACAGCAGGAAGAGAAGACTCTGGGAAGAGCCAAAACTCCCGATATGAGTGATGGCGCAAATAAACATCTCAGAGACAAAGGAGAAAACCAATAGTCGTCAGGCAAATTGTCCAACATGGGGATAAATCAAGAAGTTGGCACAGATGGCAAAGGACAACTTGAAAGCACAGAACAAACTAAAAACAACGAGTAACCTGATGGTGGCCATGCTGGCAGTACTCACTGTGGCAGCAAGCCTTCTTACTATAGGAGCAACTCAGAATTCCACTTATTGGGCATATGTCCCATTTCCCCATTTCCTCCTTTAATTAGGTCTGTGAGTTGGATGGATCCTGTTATTGAGGTGTACACCAATGTCAGTACCTGGATGCCTATGCCCATAGATAACCGAGGGCCAATGCATCCTAATGAGGAAGGGATAATAATAAATATATCCACAGAATATAAATATCCCCCAGTATGCCTGGGACCTGCTGTTGGATGTTTACAGATTGACACGCAGGCCCGGTTGGCAGTAGTCCCCAAAAAAATAAATCATGGGTTGCTTTGCATATGATTTTTGGGGCATAGTTTAAAATATAATCATTCCCATCCTAAAACTCTGTAGTTCCATCTGAATAAGTTCAAATATAAACAAAATAGAGTTTAGTTTAAAGGTGTGGATACTTGAGCTTGGGAAGATTGTATAGCAAGTAAGGCTGAAGTGCTACAAAATAATTCCTATGGAATCATCATTAATTAGTCTTCTAAAGGGATCTTTAAAAAAATTGCACCAGAAGACCTTCTTATAGAACAAATGTAATAAGCCAGTGGAACCACTGGCAATTAAATCATACACAATATATTCAGACAAAAGCTGAGGTCCCTATCACATGGAGTCCTACTGGCATTGTCACCCCTAGTCCAAAAATAGTATCTCCTGCCATAGAACACGAACATTCTGAATTATGGAAATTAGCCATGGCTCAAAGTTCAATCCAAATTTGATAGGGTAAATATAACAAGTATAAAGGGGAGGGAGGTAAAAATAAATATGCTCTTTCTTTTCTTTCTAACAAGACTTTTTGGATTCAAAGTTGTGTCCAGTCACCTTTTGTGCTAGCAGTAGGAAATGTTACTCTTGATATAAATACACACTTTATTTCATGCCCTGAATGTCATTTATGTCATTTTTTACATGCATTAATTCAACTTTTAATAAAAATCAGACTACCCTAATTAAAGCCAGGGAAGGAATCTGAATCCCTATGTCTTTAAATAGACTGTAGGAGGCATCTCCATCCATTCATATAGTAACTGAAATTCTTAAAAAACTTTTATCCCATTCAAAAAGATTTATAGTTGCTCTCATAGTTGCTATAATTGGCTCATTGCTGTTACTACTACTACTGCAGTAGCTGGTGTGGCTCTACATTCATTTGTACAAACTGTTAAATTTGTCAATAAGTGACAAAAGAATTCCACAAAACCATGGAACTCTCAAACTCAAATAATTAAAAAAAATAGTTAACCAAATTAATGATCTCTGTCAGACAGTGATTTGAATGGGAAATCATAAATTTAAAAAGTAAAATTCAAATGCAATGTGATTGAAATACCTCTAATTTTTACATGACTCCTCATCTGTATAATAAAACAGCATGAGTGGGAAAAAGTAAAGAGACATTTAAAAGGTCATACTGGAAATTTATCTTTGGATATTGCAAAATTGAAGGAACAAGTATTTCAAACCTCTCAGGCACATCTGACACCAATGCCAGGAACTGAAGTGCTTGAAGGAGCTGCAGACGGATTAGTAGCTATTAACCCGCTAAAATGGATCAAGACACTTGGAGGCTCTGTGATTTCAATAATGATTGTGTTTTTAATCTGTGTTGTTTGTCTTTATATAGTCTGCAGATGCGGAAGCCACCTCTGGAGAGAAAGCTGCCACCGAGAACAAGCAAAGATAGCTGTGGCGGTTTTGCAAAAAAAGAAAAGGAAGACATGTTGGTAGAAGAGCTGAGGCAGGACTGGCTTGTCTGTCATAATATAAAAGAGTCTTGGAAGATGTCCAGGGTCCAGGGTCTAAAACCCCTCAGGTCTAGGGTCTAAAACCCCTCATGGCCTTTGGAACACCAAGCTCTGTGCCAAAGGGTGGAAGCCTGCCCTGCTGCACCACAAATCTAAGCCTAGGGCATAAAACCCCTCATGACTTGGATGGAATTCAGAGCTCAGGGCATAAAACCCCTCATGGCCTCTGGAATGTACACAGACTTGTTGGTTGCTCTCCCAGACTCATAAATATGTTCTCTATTATTTCAAGCAGCAGAACATATTCTATGTGCATCAAAGAAAATGATAAACTGTCACAGCTATGCTTGATGCACTGCTACCTTTCTACCCTCACATACTCACACCCTCACCTGTTTACCTCCACATCCACACGTCCACACCACCTGCTTCTTTGTTTGATCACCAATAAATAGTGTGGGATCCCAGAGCTGGGGGCCTTCACAGCCTCCACACCAGCGTTGGCCCCCTGGACCCACCTTATGTACTCTTAACCTGTCTTTTCTCATTCCTTTGACTCCGCCGTACGTCGTAGCCCCCACGTCCTGGTGTTGGGCCATACAATTACTTTCACCATTGGGACATTACAAACATAGTGTAAGCAGAAGTTTGATGCACTTGCACATGGGATTAGGCCTCTTGGAATGCACTTTCTTAGAATCCAGTTGCCAGTCTGTGAAGAAGCCAAGTAGCCACATAAAGATGTCCATGTAAGAGTTAACCAAGGAGCCTGGCCAAAAACCCCTGCTGAGCTCCCAGTAGGTGGCCAGCACAATATACCAGCCTTGTGACCTTGCACCTATCTCAGTACCCCAGCTGACACAACACTCCGTGAAGCAGAATCACCTGGTCAACTGATATTGTTTGAAGCTGTGTCCCCACCCAAATCTCTCCATCTGAGATCTGCAATGTTGGGGAAGAGACCTGGTGGAGTGTGATTGGATCATGGGGACAAATTTCCCTCTTGCTGTTCTCGTGAGAGTGAGTTCTTACAAGATCTGGTTGTTTAATGGTGTGGAACACCTCCCCCTTCACTTTCTCTATCCTGCTTCACAATGTGAAGATTGTTCCTGCTTTCCGTTCACCTCTGTCATGATTGTAAGTTTCCTGAGGCCTCCCCAGCCATGCTTCCTGTACAGCTTGTGGAACTATGAGCCAATTAAACCTCTTTTCTTTATGAATTACCCAGTATCAGGTAGTTCTTTATAGCAGTGTGAGAACAGACCAATACATCAACCAAAAGAATTATGAGAAATGATATCCTGTTAGTATTTAAACCACAGGATTTTGGAGTGATTTATAAAGTAGCAATAAACAACAAAAATGCAAGACTATAAGAACAAAAACAAAAGACCTATCTAATCTGGAAAATCAAGGAGACTTTTCCAGAGGAATCAATAATTTACATAGAATCTGGAAGAAATAAAAGTATGCGTTAACTTCCAAACAGAGAACAGTGTCCATAATGGCCTGTGTTTGAAGGGAAGCAGATGCACTAAAAAACAGAATGGAGATTATTCATTTTCTTTTCTTCTGTTTGTTTGTTTGTTTTTTGAGACAGAGTCTTGCTCTGTCATCCAGGCTGGAGCACAGTGGCATGATCTTGGCTCACTGCAACCTCTGCCTCCTGGGTTCAAGTGATTCTCCTGCCTCAGCCTCCTGAGTAGCTGGGATTACAGGCACCCACCACCACGCCCAGCTAATTTTTGTATTTTTAGTAGAGATAGGGTTTCGCCATGTTGGTCAGGCTGGTCTTGAATTTCTGATCTCAAGCAATCCACCCACCTCGGCCTCCCAAAGTGCTGGGATTATAGGTGAGAGCCACCATACCCAGCCTAAAAAAACAGAATGGAGATCATTTTCTTATGCATTTTTGCCTAATTATAAAACAGGCCAGACATGGTGGCTTATACCTGTAAGCACTTTAGGAAGGAGGCCAAGGCAGGAGGATCACTTGTGCCCAGGAGTTTGAGACCAGCCTGGGCAACATAATGTGTCTCCGTCTATATAAGGAAAAAAAAATATATATATATGTGTGTGTGTGTGTGTGTGTGTGTGTAGAGAGAGAAAGAGAGAAGCAAACGTGTGCATACATTTATTTTATACAACAATAGTATACTTAAGAAGGAAACAAAAACCCAGAGCTAAAACTGATATGTCTAGTCTTGCTTATTAATACAGACTAGCTATTATGAGCCATCTGTGACATATCACATTGTGCTGGGACCATCTGCAATATTCCTAATCTAATGGTTTAAATGACAGCTCACACCCTCATTAGAAGATATTAGCACCTCAAAACACATTTGTTGGAAATAGCAAGGTACTGATCCCTTCAGATGCTATCAACTGGCTGCACTATAAACTAATGCACATCCTAGCAGGAACAAAGGGAATGCAGGAACAAAGGGAATGCAGACATTGAGCCCCTTCTGTGGACCAGGACATTTGACAGACTCATACATTCTTTCATTAATCTTCTCGGCAAGCTAAAGGGCAGGTATTATTTTTCATTTTTTACTTACTAAAGAAAGTAAGGCTTTTAAAGTTTCATTAGCTTGATCACACAGCTCAAAAGTAGTAGAGCAAAGTTTTAAATCCCAGGCTGTCTGCCTCCAAAATCTGCATCTATAATAGCTGTTGTTGGTTGCCTTCCCTGCTCCTACTTCCCACTTTCTTCTAGACGTTTTTCAACACCCATATCCTCCCATGCAGCCAGTGAGCTTCAAGGGTGACTGTCTTGCCTACAGCATTTTTTTTTTTTTTCAGACAGTCTCTCTCTGTCGCCCAGGATGGAGTGCAGTGGTATGATCTCAGTCTCCCAGTTTCAAGCAATTCTCATGCTTTAGCCTCCCGAATAGCTGAGACTACAGGTGCATGCCACCATGCCCAAGTAACTTTTGAATTTTTTTGTAGAGATGGGGTTTCACCATGTTGCCCAAGCTGGTCTCAAACTCCTGAGCTCGAGCACTCTGCCCGCCTCGGCCTCCCAAAGTGCCAGGATTACAGGCATGAGCCACCATGCCTGGCCCTCCAGTAGTATTTCTTAGCAGCAGGTGCAACTAGCACTTGGGGCTGACCAGTTCTTTGCTCTGCCGGGCTCTCAGGTGCATCTTACGATGTTTAGCATCCCTGACCTCCACTTGCCATCATTCTAACAACTCAAAATGCCCAGCATACACCTGTATGGCAGTGCCCAGCCTGAGAATGGCCAGTTGAAACAGAATGCCGTGCCTCCTGCCAATGATGGGTTCAGGAACTTACCCAGCAATTGGTGAGCTGCCCCGTGAAGGGGATTTCCCTGCCACATGGAATGATCCATGTGCTTCCCACAACCTCAGCACTGCACAGTAATCCTATCACTTTTGATATTCTTTTTCCCATTTTACAGATTAAGAAACTGAAATACACATGGAATCAGCGGCATGGCCAGGTCATATGGTCAGTAATTAATGAAGCTGGAGGCTTAATATACTGCAAAATAAAATGATGGGAGTGACCTGAAGATCCAGATTGGATCTCAGGGCCAGAACTGGATAGTAATTTGATTGAATTTGTTAAATTATCTAAAATGACTGTCATCACGAGTGGGGCTAGTCAGCCTTAAACCCTGAAAAAAGGAAGGTCTCAGAGAAAAAAGCAGTATTTGCTATTAAAACATGACTCATGGTTTAGATCTCAAGAACTTCAACCACAAAAAAACTTGTTTTAAACATGATTCATGGGAGTTTTTCATTCATCAAAGTATTTGCTACTTGGGCAAAGCCATTAGGGCCAGGGTTATAAATGCCTGTAGAGGCCAAAGAGATAAATGGTGCTGTTCAGAGTGAGACAACAGGGTGTGGTTAGGGCTGATGAAGCAAGAGAGTGAATGAGCTGATTGATGTTTTTCCCTAGAAAGATCATCCCTAAAGTGAGATGGGTGACTCACGTTCTCTTAGCTTAAGGTCATTAAATATTCCATAGACATTATTGTCCAGGATAACAAAAAGCTAGTTGCACAAATTTAAAACATCCCTGTCGCTGGGACAATGATTTTGCATCGCAATTTGACCTTCTGCTTTTAAAAATCAGACTCATAAACTAGGTTAATGTAAGTCCATTCCTGAAAGATGGATTCACTCCTGATATACAGAGAAATCAGGTTTCTAAGCCTGATTTACTATACATAGCAGCCTGTGAGCTCCCTTGGGAGACACAATATATCCTTGCTTTGTGAACATAAAGCATACATCATTTCCTTGTGGACGACAAATATGTTTTTCTTATTTGTTATATGCTGACGATTTTAAAATTTGTCTGTGGAGGTCACAACTCTCATTAGTCAAAAATTTAAAAACCTGTACCAGGCTTGCTGTAAAAATTAGATGATTTAAGGTAGTTTGTTAAACATTTTTTATTGCATTAAATTTTTAGGAAATTTTAAGAATAACTGTGAGAGATTCAGTAGATATATAGGTAAAGGACACAAGCATGTAATCTACAATAGAGGAACTACAAATGTCTAGCAAATACTTGAAAAAACATTTGGCCCCCACAATTATACCAGCTATGCAGTATTTCTATCTCAATCTCAGGCCACTCCCCCAAGCTCCATATTCAAATGTCCAATTGCTCATCCGAGATCACTTAGAAGCCTACTGGCATCAAAATTCAACAGGTCCAAAACAGAATCTTTGCTTCACTCTCCTTTTTCCCATATACCTGATCTTCTCCTACCTCAATTAATTGCATTACTTTGTTCATCAGGCAAAATATACAGAAATCATGCTTACTTTTTTCTCCTTCCCAGTTCTTCCATACAAAGTCTGTCACTGAGCTGGAACTGGTGATGTCCTGGACTCTTGGGTGCTGCCTGGACCCACCCAAATGTCAGAACAGGAGTGACTTGATTAAGTTCCTCGGGGAGCTAGATTAAACAGATACTCTTTCTCTTGTTTCACACACACAAAAAATTCTGGCCCTCCTAGAAGTTCACCTCTCAAAACAACATCAGCCAAGCAGAAGAGGAAAAGAAGAGCAAGTGTCTAGGGGCCCTGATTTGCCTGGACACCCATCTAGGTGATTTGGGGTGGCCAATTTGAAACAGCTTTTTCTCCTCCAAGCTATTTTCTCCTGTTCTCAGCCAGCTTCCTGCAACCATGAGGTCAAAAAGAAAAACAAATATCTTTGTGCTTTGACATTTGTGATGGGCAAGGTACTCTAAAATGCAGGGTTCAGGGCAGAGGCCCCTTTCTTCTGAGTTCAAGAAAGGCACTGAGTCTTTTTTATTTTTTATTTATTTTTTTTTTTTTTTGGACAAGGTCTTGCTCTGTCACCCAGGCTGAAGTGAAGTGGCAGGAACATGGTTCACTGCAGCCAGTCTCAGTCTCCTGGGCTCAAGCAATCCTGCCACCGCAGCTTCCCAAGTTGCTGGGACTACAAGCACATGCCACAGTGGCCTGCTAACTTTTTTTTTTGTTATTATTATTGTAGAGACAAGTTCTCACTGTTGCCCAGGCTGATTTCAAACTCCTGGGCTCAAGCAGTCCTCCCACCTCAGCTTCCCTAAGTGCTGGGATTACAAGCAAGATGCACCACTGTACCTAGCTTTAATTCATTTTATCATTCATCTTTATTGCTTTCATTGCACATGCTGTTAACTTCTTATGAACTCTTTGTTCTAATAAATAAACACATCAAGGTTTTTAATAAATAAATCAGGAGTCTATAAATTCTTACTAGTTTCAATAGAAACATTGCCGCTAAAATGGTGTATTCTAGCTGTGTGAGCTTTTGGAAAATGTTTTCATTTTCTTTATGTTTGAATGTTCTTCCAAGTCTTTGAAAATACACATTCTGAGTTGAAAAGCTTTATAATAGGTAAAACTCATTAACCCATATACTTTCAATGCTGGGCACAGCAGGTGTGGTAGGTAGAAATATAAGATGACTCCCAAGATTTTTGCACCCTGGCATACACATATCTTTTTCCAGTTGTTGAAACAGTAACTTAGGTGCTGCTGTGAAGAGATTTTGTAGATGTGAATAATGAAAATCAGTTGACTTTAAGATAGAAAGATGATCCTAGGTGGGCCAGATCTATCAGCTGAGTCCTTAAAGGGAACACTACCCTTCCTGAGAAAGAGATTCAAAGAATGAAGGATTAAAATTGAGGGAGATTCTCTATTGCCAGCTCTGGAAATACAGTAGGTCATGTGGTAAGTTGTTCAAGTGGCCTCTAGTTGCTGAGAGCAACTCCCAGGTAAGAACCAACAAGGAAATAATGACTGCAAGGAGATGAATCTGGCCACACTATGTGAGCCTGGAAAGGAACTCTGAGTGCCAGAAGAGGATGCAACCAAGCCAACACCTTGAGTTTAGTCTTACGAGATCCTGAGTAGAGACTCCAGTGACACCATGCCCAGATTTACCACAACCCTAGAGGCTAAAGGCAACACTCCCTTATTATCTCACAATGCTGTATTGTCTTTAGCCTCTAAGGTTATTTAGTAATTTAGTAACAAAAAGCAAATCCAGTAGAACATGCTAATATTAAGATACAACCTCTGTATCATATGATGCAGTGTGAATCAGCACAGTACAGATTGCAGTATCTCTGGAAGCCATTTCTATACTGGATAACTCTTTGCAATAATTCAACTACACATGTAAGTGATCAAATTAATATATCTTACAAAACTAAATGTATCTTCAACAATACTCTTCCTTAATCAGTACCAAAAAAAAAAAAAAAAAAAAACCAAAACCTGTGGATGTTCTCTAACACCTCTCAATACAAGGGAAAGTGTCATAGATGGAAGTGAAGACTAAAGAGAGACAATAGAATTCACTGATTAAGGTTTAAATATCTTACTTTTGTGACTTTTTATTTGCAAAAACAGAAAATTGATCATGTGAACACATTTGTATTAAAAGATGTTCCTGCAAATTAGGGGCCCTGAAATTAAGCTTCATTAGGTTCATGGTAAGTCTACCTCTCTCTTTATCCATAGCACTTGGCAGAGGGCCTGGCATCTGAATGACAGGTCTCAAATATTCTTTCTCATATGATTACATTAAATAAATCATTACATTGTTATTTACTTAAGTAACTTTACATTTTTCTTGAGTGAATTAACACTACTTGAAGGATCCCTGTAAACTGAGTCCACTTTCAATTTCCTATCTACTGGGTCATTTATAATAAAACATGTTACATGTATACTTCTTCATCTCTGCTTATTTCTAAGAAAGAAAAGGTAAGTAATTTAGTTTTTGTATTTCAATTAGTAATTCAATAACCTGTCTGGTTTTTGTTTTTTAAAAGCAAAATAGCTTATCTCAGAGTTCAGATCAGACAATATCACCACTGGTGTTTGGATTCAGTGTCTTTTGAGGTGAAGTGAAAGAAGAACCTTTCAGAAATGCATGCAGTTAATTCAAAGAGAGGAAGAAGGATCTAGTTCTAAAGAGGTTTTTGTCTATAATTGATTTTTCTAATGGAAAAATCAACAAAAAGTATAGTGCATCGATGCTGAATACTCCACTCTTTCAAACAGACATTTTCGTATTATAATTTGTATCAGATACAGTATCAAGAAAATTAAAATGCCCATTTACTAAGAGCAAAAAATGTTCTTCAGTAAGTCTGGTAATAAAAACTGCAAGATAAGGTTTCAAAATTACATAAGCCTGCAGTTCTTCTAACAAAGATTACTAAACTGTAGTATCAGAAAAGGTACTTTTGGGGAATCAAATGATAGTGAAGCTTCCCTCCTGGTTTATACCTTAAACTTGCTTAGCTAGAGGCAGTGCTTCCTACCACCCCCATTTAGTGTAAATTTTGTTAGCCTGAAACTTAAAATGCAAAATGCTGCACAATACACAATGTTATTCATAATAATAATAGCTGCTATAGTATTTGGATATAAGAGTTTTCACAGGAAGGAAAACATTCAATTTCTAAAAAATGATTCAAAGTTCATGAAAAAGTATAAATAAATGGTTTACTCTGTTGTTCACATGAATCCCTAAGGACGTGGAATGGAAACAAACAGCATTTATTCTTTAAAAAAATCCTTTTTAGGAGCTACTTTGTCTTTGTATTCTAGCCTCAAAACAATTGCTTTGCATGTAACTTTTTTTAAAAACTGAAAAAAATATGCTTTATCTTCCTTTTCTGACTACACAATTATTTTTTTCTTTTTTTAATCAGAAACTCATTGCTTGCTAATGACTACACAATTATTGTTGCTGTTGTTGTTTAGAGACAGGGTCTCACTCTGTCACCCCAGCTACAATGCAGTGACACAATCATAGCTCACTGTAGCCTCAAACCCCTGGGCTCAGGTGATCCTTCCAAGTAGCTAAGGCTACATGCCACTGTGCCTGGCTAATTTATTTTTATTTTTTTATAGATGGGGTCTTGCTATGTTGCTCAGGCTGGTCTGGGATTCCTGGCCCCCAGCAGTCCTCCTGTGTAGCTGGGATTATAGGCTTGAGCCACAGCACTAGCCTAAAATAATTATTTTTCAGTTCCTTATTTAAAATATTCTTAGCAGGCTGGGCACAGTGGCTCATGCCTGTAATCCCAGCACTTTGGGAGTCTGAGGCAGGCAGATCACTTGAGGTCAGGAGTTTGAGACCAGCCTGGCCAACATGGTGACACCCCATCTCTACTAAAAATATGAAAAGATTAGCCAGCGTAGTGGCACTTGCCTGTAATCCCAGCTACCAGTGGGGCTGAGGCAGGAGAATCGCTTGAACCTGGGAGGCAGAGGTTACAGTGAGCCAAGATTGCACCACTGTACTCCAGACTGAGTGACACAGTGGGACTCCATCTCAAAAAAAATAAAATACAATACAATATTTCTAGTAGTATATAAAACCAAAATCACAACAAACTTCTTTATAGGCTAATCTGTTTATAATAAAATTGTATTTAGATAGATTACATGAAAGTGGTTTGACTCAAAATGTATCTGACTTCAGACGATATTTATTAGATTATGTTTTTATTTCTTTATCTATTCAGGTTTGTGGCAGCCAGCTACCAAGGTGGCTCCCAATGACCTTTGCCTCTGGCATAAATGCCCATGTGTAGTCCCTTCCTACATTTTATCACAGCTGGTCTGTGGGACTAACAGAATACACCAGAAGTGATGATATGTAACTTCTGAGGCTAGGTCACACAAAGACATTGAGGTTTTTGCCTTGTTCTATGTCAGATCACCCTCTCTGGAAGAAATCAACTGCCTTGTCATGAGGATACTCACAGAGCCTTACAAAGAAGTCCGTGTGGCAAAGAACTGAGGTCTCCTGCCAACAGCTGGGTGATGAGTCATCTGGGATGAAAATCCTCCAGCCCCAGTCAAGCCTTCAAATGACTGCAGCCCTGGCTGAAAAATTAAGTGCAACATATGAGAGACCTTAACGCAGAATCAGCCAGGTAAGTTGCTGCTAGATTTCTGATGCACAAAAATTGTGAGAGATCAAATGTTTATTGTTGTTTCAAGGTTGTGCAGTATTTTCTCGTAATCTGAACATTTGTAGAGGTTTCTGAGAATTGATCTCCAGATTCCATAAATTGGGAAATTTAAAAGAGCAGTGGAAGTACAGCAATTATTCTTGCCACAAACCTGAATTAACCTTACAGATTTTTAAATATGAGTCCTAAGATATAATTTTACTTTTTGGAGAACAGACTTATCCTTTTAATAGCTTAACTTTTCTTTTTTAAAATAAAAACATTTAGAAAACTAGACTCCTATTTTCTCCATATTAGAAATGAAATTTGATCCTGTGGTGGCAATTTTTCTCTCTCTCATTACATATGTTGGAAATTCTGATAATGAGAATGTTAGAAGCAGAGATAAAGATTATATAAAAGAGGGAAGAGACAGAAAAGGGGGTGAAACGTAATCTCACAATTCCCTGCACCACTTATTTATTTCCTAAGATCTTGTCTCACACAAAAGACATCAGAGACAGAAAGTTTTCTCTGTCCACATCTCCCATAGGGACAAAGATAGCTTACCATTTCTTGGAAAATAAAGAGAAATTGAATTTTTCTTTATCAAAATTTAAACACCAATTAGGGATAGAGGTTAAAATTAATTGAGACATCTCTAAGAGTAACAAGTACCACTACTCTGGGCACATTGCCCAAGGGGTAGCCCTGCTCCACAAGAAGCAGTAAAGCCAAAACAAACAAACAAAAAACAAAGAGTAATGAGTAGTTCTCTCTTTAGCACCAGGTGAAGTATATTTGCAATATCTCATTCCCATTCCAATCCCAAATTTTCCAAAGCAAAGAACATCTACTATTTAACATAAAACATAGGACATATTAAAGACAAATGAAGAGTAGGGTTTGAAACCATTGCAAGATCTGGTCTCCACTAACAAAAAAAAAAAAAAAATTCAACAATGCAGGTGATAAAATACTACTGATATTAACTGGTTCTGTAGGAACTGTTCTCTTAATATACTTGGATTCACTTGTAGAAAATAATCCACCTGCAACTTGGTATATATATTCTCTCCTAGCAATAATGTACTTTTCAGAGTGTCTTCACATCTATTACTAGAAATGCTATTATGTAAGTAACCAGAATTATTATCTCTTTTGAACAGATGATGAAAGTTTGAAGAGGACTTTCTCAAGGATAGCTAGTTAGTGGCAAGGAAGAGACTGTAATTCAGACTTTCTGGAATCCAAAACGGAGCCTTTCTCCTGACTATTTTCTCTGTTAAATGCACTAAGCAAATCTCTAGGATTTAGAAAAAATAATTAATTTAAGAGTATTATTCTAGTTTTTAATTCACTTTTAAGTTCTATATTAATTATTAATTCAATATATATTATATAGTGGTTTTTTTTTAAGATGGGGTCTCACTCTATTGCCCAGGCTGGAGTGCAGTGGGAGTGCAGTGGTACAATCATCGCTTACTGCAGCCTCAAACTCCTAGGCTCAAGGGATTCTCCCACCCTAGCCTCCCTAGTAGCTGGGAATGCAGGTATGAGCCACTGTGCCCAGCTTATATAGTAATTTTTTTAAATAGTTAAAAACAATTTTTAAGGCACAGTGGCTTACACTTGTAATCCCAGCACTTTGGGAGGCCAAGGTGGGAGGATCACTTGAGTTCAGGAGTTTGAGACTAGCCTCAGCAATACAGCAAAACCCCATCTGCACAAATAATTTTTTTTTTTTTTTTTTTTTGAGACAGAGTCTTGCCCTGTCGCCGAGGCTGGAGTGTAGCGGCACCATCTCGCCTCACTGCAACCTCCACCTCCCACTTCAAGCGATTCTCCTGCCTCAGCTTTCCAAGTAGCTGGGATTACAGGCACATGCCACCACACCCAGCTAATTTTTTTATTTTTAGTAGAGATGGGATTTCACCATGCTAGCTAGGCTGGTCTTGAACTCTTGATCTCAAGTGATCCACCCGCCTCGGCCTCCCAAATTGCTGCTATACCAGGTGTGAGCCACCGTGCCCGGCTATACAAATAATTTTTTTAAAGTTAGCCAGGTGTGGTGGTGTGTGCCTATTGTCCCAGGTACTTATGAGGCTGAGATGGGAGGATCACTTGAGCCCAGGAGGCTGAGGTTGCAGTGAGCATGATTGCACCACTGCATTTCAGCCTGAGTGACAGAAACCTCATCTCAAAAAATATACATATTTTTTATACAGACAGGGTCTCACTATTTTGCCCAGGCTAGTCTTGAATTCCTGGGCTTACGTGATTCTCTCACCTCAGCCTCCCAAAGCGCTGGGGTTACAGGTGTCAGCCAGCATGCCTGGCCATATAGTTATATTTTCAATGCACTGTTTTATAAAATTAGCTTATTATTATCCCAATATTCATTGTTTCTGTTCCATACACTTATGTCAGTCCTTTCCATTACTAATGATCAGTCCATTGGTACAAAGAATAGCCTACATATAAAAGAAACTTTTTTCTCCTACCTACACATACTTTGACTGAGGATGTGAATTTGCTGTCACCAATTTTTGACTCTTCAGGTAGCTTTCTGAAGGAAGAGCAGAACGGAATGGAAAAGAGAAAACAGTCACTTCTGGCTTCAACATGGAACCAGATGATTGAACCAGAAACAATGAATATTGGGATAATAATAAGCTAACCAGAAATAGGTCATGAATGGAAAAGCAAAACAGGAAATATTACTAAGAATGTTATCCAATTAGACTAGAAAAGGGATATTAAGTAGATGAGAAAAACAAAGCACAATAAGGAGGGTTGTTGAAGCACCTGGAATGACTAGGCTAAGGCAATAGCTATAAAAGATAATGCCCTTGAAGACCCAGCTTAAGAGACTCTCCCTCTACAAAACCTACCCTCATTTCCCCCCCAAAAATTGTACTCTCTAAAATAATAGAGCACCTCTCTGTAGCCTTCATCAGGCCAAAGCTATTTATGACTTAGCACAAGAAGACTCTAATCTTCTTTAAGGCAGGGTCCTCGTTGGGCTCATTTAACTCCTATGGTTTTTGTCTGTCTGTTTGTTTTTGGAGACTGAGTCTTGTTCTGTCATCCAGACTGGAGTGCAGTGGTGCAATCTCGGCTCACTGCAACTGCCCCCTCCTGAGTTCAGATGATTCTTCTGCCTCAGCCTCCCGAGTAGCTGGGACTACAGGTGCGTGCCACCACACCGAGCTAATTCTTGCATTTTTAGTAGAGATGGGGTTTCGCCATGTTGGCCAGGCTGGTCTCGAACTCCTGACTTCAGGTGATGCACCCATCTCGGCCTCCCAAAGCGCTGGGATTACAGGTGTGAGCCGCTGCGCCCAGCCTCCTGTGTTTTTTTGTTATTGCCAGTTGGGTGAGCTGGGGTAGAGGGAGAGATGTATTTCCTTCACAGGTACAGTTCTTATTAACAGGTTGAAGGTGGAGGACGACAAGGAGGAGAGGAAAGGAAGGGGGAAACAACCTCAATGTTTCAGAAGTGTCCTCTGTGTGCTTGACATAGTACTCGACATTTTATATATGTCATCTCAGAGGGGAAACTAAGGCTTAGAGCATTTAGTAATCTATCCAAGATTACTCAACTGATGTTGAGTGGTAAAGTCAGGATTTGAATCTAATTATTTCTTCTTCCAAAACTGGTACTGAGTTTGGGTGTGTTGGTTCACACCTGTAATCCCAGCACTTTGGGAGGCCAAGGCAGGTGGATCACTTGAGGCCAGGAGTTCAAGACCAGTCTGGTCAACATGGCAAAACCCTAACTCTACTAAAAATACAAAAATTAGTCGGGTATGGTGGTGTGTGCCTACAGTCCCAGCTACTTGGGAGGCTGAGGCATGAGAATTGCTTGAACTCGGGAGGTGGAGGTTGCAGTGGGCTGAAACTGCACCACCGGACTCTAGCCTGGGTGACAGAGGGAGACTTTTTTCTGAAAGAAACAGAACAACAACAAAAAAAAACTGGTAACAAGTTTAAGTATTTGCTGGAAAATTAGTTCTGTTACGGTATTTGGAGAGGGCTGAAGGAAGGCATTTCACAATTGTTCTTATTTCCGGGTCATGGAAGAATCTCTCCCATAAAAGTGTACATGTGCAAATATATACATCACTATCAGTTTTGCATACCATTTCAGAAGGATTGGCTAAGGAACCATGGAAACGAAGGCAAAAACCTCAAGATTACAGTATTCCCAACCACCTTCTCCCATTCCACTCCACCCTATCCCTCTTCCCAAAGCCTGAGAGTAATTAAAACCAGAGAAAATACAAACATGAAAGTTTGGTTGGGAGAAGCAAATGCAAACTTCTAACATAGCATTGTACTCGAAAATGTCATGGAGAATTTGATTAGGAGACACTGAAGAATGTAGTGTTACAATTTTGAAATTCCACAGTTATGACATTCAGACCACATATGATGTAAGGCTGAGAGACAGAGTTATCACAATACATCCTAAAAGAGAGATTGAAAATAGCCGAAAATCAAACTGAATGGAAAATCCCAGGAAGTATACTATATTTAATGGAAGAGAGGTTTATTTCTCTTATTTTGTCTAGGGAACTTTTCTTGAAAAATGTTTGGATTTTATGGGCTAAAGAACATGTTTTAAATGAGGTTTATGTGATTTTTATTTATACCCTGTATTTTTTCCAAGAGGATTTAAAAGAGATTATAGGTTTATAGAAAATATAACAAAATATTATGAGTCATACATAGGAAAAAAAGGTAGAGACATAAAATAGAGCCAGGAACGAAGCTAATTTTAAACCATGAATTTATATAGTGATTAGGCCTTTACTTCCTCCGGGTAATTTCTTTTTTCCTTTTAAATTTTCTGTAGAGACAGGATCTCACCATGTAACCCATGCAGATCTTGAACTCCTAGGCTCAACGGATCCTCCAGCCTTTGCCTCCTGAAGTGTTGGAATTACCTGCATGAGCCACCGCACTCAGTCCCTCAAGGTAATTTCTAAAAATTATGCAGCACAAAGAGTTTTATGTATTAGGTATACATTTTTCATAATTTACATGGTATTTTCACATACATTATCTTAGTTGATACTAAATGGACTTTGTGAAGCAGTTATTATCCACATTTTCCAAATAAGGAAACTGAAGCCCAGAAAAGAACTTGAAAATGCTGTCCTTCAGGTGTGAGACTTGCTTGAGGCCAGTAGTTCAAGACCAGCCTGGGTAACACAGGGAGTCTCCATCTCTCCAAAAAATAATAATTATAAATGATCGGGGCGTGGTGGCATGTGCCTGTGGTCCCACCTACTCAAGAGGCTGAGGCAGGACAATCACCTGAGCCCAGGAGGTCAAGACGGCAGTAAGCCATGATTGGGTCACTGTACTCCAGCCTAGATGACAGAGCGAGACCTCCTCTCAATCAATCAATCAGAACAATATGCATTTGACATCTATGGCCCTTGCATTTTCACAAGAGGATTACTACCTTTTTTACAGATGGCTTTAGATTTGGAGGCTGGTTAAGCAGAAAATTAAGACTTCATGCTTGGAATAGCCCTTTTAAGAAACACTTAACTCCTTTACTTTATAGACAAGTGCACTGAACCACTCATAAGTTTTTTAAAATTATTTTTTAAATAATTATTTTATTCATTAAGACACAGGGTCTCAACCTATAGCCCAAGCTGGAGTGCAGCGGCACCATCCTAGCTCACTGCAGCCTCGACTCCCAAGCTATCCTCCCTCTGCAGCCTCCCAAGTAGCTGGGACTGCAGGCACAAACTGTCGCAACCTGTGCTCTGAAGCTTTAAGAGGTTAAACGATTCCTCACATTAATCCAATCAGTTACAGGTACAGCCAAGACCAGAAGCCGGGTTTCCTAAGTTATTTTCCTTATAACGTATTACCTCTATACCTTTACATCCATTTCTATGATTTCTGCTACATACCCAGTTCTGACCCTGTTTCCTGTCACAATTTCCCTTGTGTCTACTGGGTAAAGTTCTAAATGCATGGTGACATAACATACAAGGCCCTGCATAACCTGGCACAAGAGACCTCTCCAGGTACTCTCCTCCTCTAACAATGCAAGAATACTCCTGACTCCTAGGATGCCAGGCATTTGTGTGACATCCTGACAGCGTTGTCCAGTTGAGGCTGTTGGTGAAGGAAGGCCATGTCCCTCTATCTTGTGAGAGTGAAGACTTGAGTTTCTCCTCTATCACCCAGGAAGACGTGGGTGAAGGCACTCAAGTGAGACGAACAAAATGACATCTGAAACCTGGAGGCCTTGGGCAGGGACCTCCCCTTCCTCAAACTAAAGGTGAATGAACCAAATTTTGCGATTCCAGGTAGCTTTTCATGTCAAATTCTTCCATGCCATCCCTCCTCACCCTTTAGTAAAATGCCTTCCAAATATTCCAGAAAAACCTTGTGAGTTCATATTTGGCAAGGCCAACCAAAGCACATAGCAACTCTCCACATCTACCCAGCATGATGGTGTCAGTACTAATTACATAATGAGAGGCCCCAAAGAGAAGAGTATTAGGCAAAAGGAACCAGGGCCACTAAATCCCAATCACTTTTCCCCAGCAATGATTCTCCTTCCATATGAGGTTATGGGTTATGAGGATATGAGTTAGTCAATTAGATTCCTTCTGCAACTTCAAATTCTCTCAACAGATCCGGGAATTTTGCACATTCTGTTCCTTGTCCATAAACTTTGGTTCCCTTCCCCAAACTGCTGTTCTTTTGAGAAACTCTATACATCATTCATATTCCTGGCTCAGAAATCATAATCTCTAAGTAATCTTTCCTGACACTCTATTCTCCACCTCCTCTTCCATAACCTGTGCTCTTTTTGAACAGAGTGGTGACATTTTGGGCTGGATGATTTAAAAAGGAAAGTAGAAAAACAGAACATAGAAATGCAGGGCCTCTAGTTGCTATGCCTGGCAGTACACGAAACATAGTATTCAATAACTATTACTCGAATGCATAGTCATTTTGTTTTTTCCTTTAACAGTATTTCTTAATAGGTAACTCATGAACACTGCAAAAAGCATCAAACTGCACAAAAAAATTCAGGGAAAAGTACATTTTTCCCCCCAATTCCATTCCCTCCTTTCTCTTAATACCAGTTACCTTTCCTTTCAGATTGATTATGCATATATAGGAATGTAAATGTTTTCCCACTATTTGTTACACATAAAAATTGTATACAATTCATATATTACATATGGTGCATGTTACATACACGCACATATACAGACTGTCTCGGTTTTGCTTAACCTAAATCAGGCTTTTTTTTTTTGAGCAGCCCTCAAAACCAGGACAGATCCAGAGGCTTTATTCATTTTTATTTACTATTATTATTTTGAGACAGAGTCCCGCTCTGTCGCCCAGGCTGGAGTGCAGTGGTGCAATCTCGGCTCACTACAACCTCCACCTCCCGGGTTCAAGTGATTCTCCTGCCTCAGGCTCCCGAGTAGCTGGGATTACAGGCGAGCACCATCACGCCCGGCTAATTTTTGTATTTTTAGAAGAGACGCGGTTTCGCCATGTTGGCCAAGTTGGTCTCGAACTCCTGACCTCAGGTGAGAGCAACGTAGTACTCCACTGTACGCGCATACCATGATTTACTTCGCAGTCCCAGATTTACGGTTTCCCATTTATAAATACTGCCATTTTTCACCTTCAAGCCCCGATGCCAAACACAGAAATAACACCCCACCCCCACCCCCTCGCCGTGTGCCTCCCACATTTTCACACACATTTTCAGCAGCCCAGGGCGGGGCCCTGCACCGAACACCGCCTCTGCCGTCCCCCCACGTGCCCCGCGCCCCCACCGCAGGGCGGAAGGCGACAGAACCTAGCCTCTGCATCCCCACCAGTCCCGTTCCCGGCGTCTCCTGGCCGCCGGGCTCGCCCGCTCAAACGTCGCGGAAAGACCAGAGCCCGGACTCGCCTTGCCTAGGGACAGAGCGGACCAGGGAACTCCTGCTCGGTGCGGGGCGGTGCTGCGGCCGTC
>NW_012102432.1:3730394-3759644 GCF_000951045.1 Mandrillus leucophaeus | reverse complement strand
CGGGCCAGTCTTGCAGCCGAGGGCCGCGGCAGCCGTTTGCGACACTCGATTCAGGAAGTGTGTGACAGGAGGGGAGGCCTAGCGCAGGGCCGCCGGGGCCCGACTCACATGACTGCACCCCACCCCCAGGGCCCCTCGCATTAGGTCTCTTCGCGGCTCCAGAAGAAAGAAAAAGGGAATCCTAGGCGAGCAGAAGGTGTTGGGACCCGGGTCTTAGTTCCTGACCAGTAACAACCTTCCTCCACCTGCACGCATCTGTCAAGGCCTGGGCAAGGCGCTTTTTGGTGTGGGACAGGCAGCTGAGAAGGAGAAAAGGAAAGCTTTAAAATATATATAATATATACATATATGTGCTTTTTTAACACCTTTAACTCTCAAGGCGGAATAAGTCACGTCTCATTACTTGACGGCTGAAGAATCCCTTTCGGGATTAGGAAAGCATGAACGAGTTCTGTGCACTTTTGCCACGTGTGAACTGGGGTTATTTAATAGTAATGTAAAGTCGTTCAGTGCTCTGGGTGTGTACTTACGTATGTCTGTTGGGGACGCTGATGTTTTAGATATGTCAAGTTCGGTGTCAACTGCTAATTTTCAGGTGAGCTCATGCCCATTTGAAGCAGAAAGAAATTCAGTTATTCTCACTTAAAATGACATCCTAGTGTATTCCACAGAAACGTAAACAAACTCTTCGTAGATATTTTTAATACCTGTGATTTGGCATTACTGTGAATCTAATAATAAACATAAAGATTGTTTAGATGTTGCAACTATTAATATACCAGAGTCTGATTTCAGTGGTTACTCTTGCACAACTTTGGAGCCTTTGCACAACTTTGGTAATGTAAGCAGCAGTTTGTAGTTGAACTAATGATGTGGCAGGCTCTATAAGTAACTAAATGAGCATGTTGGCCGGACGCGGTGGCTCACGCCTGTAATCCTAGCACTTTTGGAGGCCGAGGTGGGGGATCACCTGAGGTGAGGTCAGGAGTTCGAGACCTGCTTGGCCAACATGGTGAAACCTCGTCTCTACTAAAAGTACAAAAGTTAGCAGGGCGTGGTGGCGGGCCCCTGTAATACCAGCCACTTGGGAGGCTGAGGCAGGAGGATCACTTGAGCCCGGGAGGTGGAGGTTGCAGTGAGCCGAGATCGCGCCACTGCACTCCAGGCTGGGCGACACAGAGACTCCGTCTCAAAAAAAAAAAAAAGGCATGTTGATTGCTGCCTGAAAGAAAAACTTTCTGCTAGATAAATGAGTTTTCAGCAAGGTTTTCTGGTGTGTGTGTGTGTGTGTGTGTGTGTGTGTGTTGAAATTGGATTTATAAACTTTAAAAGAAAAATGCTGTGGTGTATTTGGACGAAGGAAGGAGAATTCTAAAGCCTTCTGGCAAAATTGGATTTAGTCTGTAAAAACAAGATTGGAGAGGAATGCCACATTAACTGTAATATGACTGGGTTTGAGAAATAGAAGCTTGTGACTATGGCCTTTTGGCTATCTCATTAGTGGTGAAGATTGAAATCAGACTTTGCTGATTGCCATTTTTCAGTTTTTTATTTGAGGCTCTACTGTGGGTAAATAAAGTATTGTGCAGGGAGTAGTGGGGCTACAAATCCTAACAAGTTAATGCTCTGTTCTCTTGGAATTTGCTCTTATCCAAAAGCAGTCCCCACGCAGTTTGAAGGGAAGACACTTCTTTCTTGTCATTGCTGCTGATACGACCTAGTTCAGGAATGGAATTCTTGACACTGTGTTGTCTGCAGCAGTACTTCTCCCCACTCCAGTTCAGCCAGTGTAGTTTACTGTCAGTTTAGTCTTCCTGAAGCATGAATGTCAAAAGGCTACTCCTGTTTGCTCACAATTTTTTGTTTGACCTTCAGTGAACTCTGTATTTTAGCCCCTATCTACATTTCTAGCCTTCTTTCCCACTATTCCCCACCTTGCTTCTGCCATTTGAGACCCCGTGGCTGATTTCGGTGTTTTTTTTTTCCTGGGCCCTGCTACTCTCTATTCTTAGAGTGCTTTCTGGCACAATCTCTCCCTGTGGAAAATCCATCAGTCCTTCAAAGTCTTATCTGAGTTTTCCATAATGCCTTCACAGTCAACATATATTAAGCTCTTACTGTGTGAAGATTTTCACAGTATCCTGGCTGAAAGTGACTACTCCTTTTTTGAATTTATGTTTCTCACTCTGTGTCATTCTTCTGATATTGATCCCAGATTTTTTTGTTTTATAGATATTTGTATAGGCATCTCTATTATGTAGGCACCATTATATACTTCTTGAAGGCAGAAAAGATGTTATGTATGGCTCTGTGTTTCTTTCAGGAAGAGCCTAGTAAAAGGTAGGCCCTGTATATTTAATAAGAGAGGAGCCAAACAGGCTGCTATATTCCTGTTTGTATATATTAATAGCTTAACAGAGATTTTTTGTTGTTGTTGTTGTTGTTTTTACCCAGTTCTGCCACTTTCTTGCTTATTAATTTGGGCAAAATCCTTTACCATATTTTTTGAATTCAGAGGATACCCATAGTTGTAAGATACACTCAGTGTGGCCCTCCCCTAGAAAAGATGGCTTTAAAATCAGTAATGTGAGATCCACCTTGATTTTTTAAAAAGTCAGGGTCAAAAACATGCATCTTAGAATGAAGGAAATCACTTAATTTTTCGTTTCCCTGTTTCCCTAACCTATAACCTTCTCTCAGTATGTGAGATAAAATGAGGATAAATGTGAAAGTACTTTGATTTCTCAAGGGAAAGGAACAATGCACATTTTTCCTTTACAGAGTTCCCTCCTTAGTAGAAGAGGTTTTAAAAACTTTTACATGATCATGATGATACTATTGAGTTGTTTTCTTACTGTAAGACTAAATGCAGTTAAAATGTAGCTTTAAATTGTTTCCTTGTTCCTGTCTTGTTTCTGAGTCATTTAGTAAAATGTGTCATTTAAATCTAGATGTAAAGTGGAAAGTGGTTTTTAATAAGCCGTTATTTATTTAATAAGCAGTTAATTTTCGAGCATAGAAGGAGAGAAAAAATACAAACCTATAGTAATTTTTGCTCCTGAAACTCTAGCATCTGCCTAGCATTTTAACCTTATCAATAACCCTCCCTGCTGCTCAGTGCTCAGCAAGGTAAACAAAGGCACAAATTTGGTTGCGTTCTTATTTCTGTTAATATCTGAAGCACCCTTTCTTGTTTTTCCCTATTAAAAAAAGTTATGTCAAAGATTTTTGTCACCTGGCCAACTCCTTTTTATCCATTCTTTTGAGATTTTAACAAATCCTACCACTCCCTGTTGCATTTTATGCTGGTCCCCTCCTCTGTTCCCTCATTCTGTTTCACCTCTCTTCAGTCCCAGTCCCACTTACATTTTATTTTTTATTTATTTTTCTGTCTTATGTATATACCCACCGCTTACATTTTATTTTATTTTACTTTATATTATTTATTTATCTATTGAGACATGATCTCTGTCACCCAGACAGGAGTGCAGTGGCACTATTATGGCTCACTCACTACAGCTTCAGTCTCCTGGGCCCAAGCAATCCTCCCACCCTAAGTCTTCCAAGTAGCTGGGAACACAGGAACATGCCACCACGTCTGGCTAATTTTTAAATTCTTGTAGAGATGGACTCTCACTGTGTTGCTCAGACTGGTCTCAAACTCCTGGGCTCAAGCCATCCTCCCACTTCAGCCTCCCAAAGTGCCAGATTACAAGCACGAACCACTGTTGTCAGCCCCACTTGCATTTTAAATAATCTTTTTAGTTAGGAAGGTCTTTGGCTTTGTCTTAGATGCAAGAGTACACCACTGAGTGTCAGATTCATTTAATAGATAAGTGGATGGATCCTTGAGGGGAGGCGCTAGGTGATGTTTGAGCTGAAATTGGAATGATGAGTAGGCACTGCCAGAGTGGGCATGGGGGAATGTCTGGTATGTAGTTGAAAGTTTATTTCTGGCTCAGGAGAGAGTAATCTGGGATAGAGATTTGGGGGCTAATAACATAAAATGGAGTCCCTATTACCTGAGAGTTCCTTTTCTGAGCTTTTGAAATTACAGGGTTATGTAGGGAAGAAAAATTATCATGACATGAAAATAATTATTAATAAGTTATCACTTTAAAAAATTAATTTCTCAAGCTTACTTCTGATTCCCATCCTCCTGATTGGCTTAGGGGCTTGCTGATCATAATGTAGTTTGAATTAGTTGCAAAGTGAAATTATGTATCATGCCAAAATTGCAAGCATTTGTTTGTTTCTTTTATCTTTTTTTTTTTTTTTTGAGACAGAGTTTTGCTCTTGTCACACAGGCTGGAGTGCAGTGGTGTGATCTTAGTTCACTGCAGTGTCCACCTCCTAAGTTCAAGTGATTCTCCTACCCAGTAGCTGGGATTACAGGCATCCGCCCCCACTCTCAGCTAATTTTTGTATTTTTAGTAGAGATGGGATTTCGCCATGTTGGTCTGACTGGTCTGGAACTCCTTACCTCAAGTGATCCACTCACCTCAGCCTCCTTAAGTGCTGGGATTACAGGTGTGAGCCACCGTGGCAAGGCAGCGTTTGTTTCTTTGATGCAAGTGATTTGGAGCATTGGTTCACATGCAAAACCATTGACAAATGGGGATCTGACAAAGTTGTCCTCCTGGAATGAAGTAGGTGTGATTGTTCATTGAATGCATTGACAGATGAAAGCGTGGATGTAATGGTGGGAAATACTAGTGTTCATGGGGCACGTGGGGAAAGTTATCAGCATAGTAGACTAACAAGGAATAATCAAAAAAGCAAGAGACACCTGGGCAGTACAGTGTCATGGAATAGAGAGGGAATGGTTACTAGTGTCATGTGCAGTAGAGGTTAGGGACTTTTGTTTGAAATGGTAGGAAGACATTAGTGCTTTGCCACAGTGTTTGATTCAGACATCAATGAGGGGGAGAACTAAGGTGTATTTTCATTTATATTGTTTAAAAAAACTGTGGATTTTTTTATGTGTAAATAGAAAAAGTCCCAAGACTACACATTTAACTGTTACTTCTGGGGAGGAGAGTAGAATTATATGCTTATATTGATTACACTGGAAGAGTTGGTGTTGGTGAAATGGGGCTTTTTATATTGTAGAGTCCTCCTACTTTGTTTTTTTAAAAAAATTTAAACAATATCACATGTAGTATTGGTGCTTTTACCAAAAGAGTTATTGGAAAGTTACAAGTAGAATCATGCATGGGTTATTTTATTGAAGAGTAGATGTGAGTGCATGTTTGTATTTTAAGATAGGAGAGACCTGAGGTTGAAAGGTTAAATACAAGAGAAGGGGAGGGAAGGAGCAAAGTTCTAGAGGATTTGGGGAAGGAATGGGATTAGATTCTCAGGAGCTCTAGAGAAAAACAGAAGGAAGACCTTTCTGCGGGAGACTCAAATTTGAGATTCTTTAGATTCTTGTGAATCACTGAGGTGTTTGTTTAAAAAAAAAAAATTCAGCAACCCAACCCCTAGGGATTTTGATTGACTAAATTTGAGGTGGAGCTGAATGTTGCAAAACCTGTGGCCAGAAATACTAGTCATTTTATTTTATTATATAAGCAGATTTGTTAGAGTTATCTTCAAAAAACAAACTGGGAAGTTCAGAGGTAGAAAAATTCTATGAAAGCTTTTTTATTATGAGATATAGCATGCATATAAAAGAATATATGTAATATATATGCAGTTTAATAGTTTTAAAGAATAATGATAAACACACATGCAAAAGGACTCCACATTCTTGCTTTTTTTTTCCCTTGAGATCGAGTCTCTCTCTCTGTCGCCCGGGCTGGAGTGCAGTGGCGCAGTCTCAGCTCCCTGCAACCTCCGCCTCCCGGGTTCACGCCATTCTCCTGCCTCAGCCTCCCAAGTAGCTGGGACTACAGGCGCATGCCGCCACACCCGGCTAATTTTTTGTATTTTTAGTAAAGACGGGCTTTCACCATTTTAGCCAGGATGGTCTTGATCTCCCGACCTTGTGATCTGCCCGCCTCTGCCTCCCAAAGTGCTGGGATTACAGGTGTGAGCCACCATGCCCAGCCAAGGACTCCACATTCTTACATACATCTCTTTCTCAACCAGTTTTCCACTAGCCTGAATTTTGTATTAATCCTCCCCTGCTTTTCTTCGTAGTTGTATCACTTACAGATTCCTAAACTATATTATTTAGTTTTGCCCATTTTTAGATGTGCTTAGCTGTTTCATTTATCAAATGAGAGCTGAAACATCTTTTAACATCATTTGCAATTTAGATGATATACTTTTGTTATCTTTAAATTTTTGTATGTTTTTGGTGGTCCTTCAGGATTTTTAACTAGCTCTTTGCTGTCTGTTTTCTAACCCAGTTTATTTACTACTTCCTCCACCTAATATTTATACTGTGCCTGAGACTTTATAGTGAATCATAGAGGCCATTGTCCCTGTTGTTCTCATTCCTATTTACCTTTCTTAAACTCCTCTGGTGACTCTCCCTCCTTATCTTCTCAATTGGTATTCTATCCTTTCTGTCCTATGCCATTCCTGTCCAGCATGAAATTTTCTCTTTTATCACCCCAACTGCTCCCGTCCTTCGTTTTAACTCTTCAGCTCTCCTCCTCTTGCAGTAGCCAGCCAGTTTGATGTTTTATTTGAGCAAGCCCTAATTTTGCCATCTCGGCTGTTTTTCCCTTTCCTTCTGGCCCAGCTGTGCTTACTTTATTTGTTATTCTCTGCTCGTCCTCAGTCTGTGAGACTGTGTCCTTTGGTACAAAAGATGCAGCTATATGCAGACCTCTCTTGTCTCCCTCCTAACTTTACATTTTCTCCAAGAAACTGTCCCATTTGATTTCGTTAGCCTTGATTATTTGCAAGTTTTAAAGTACTCTAGTTTTAGCTGTTACTTGTAAGTAAGAGATGCCTGGCAGAAAGGTTCTAGATTCTTTTCCTGTCATGCACAGATAGAAGCCCCCTTTTAATTTCTGCGGTGTTTCTCAACTCAGACTATTAATATTTGGTTCTCATCCATGGAAATGCTGTTTTAGTCACTCTCCGGGGAGTTCCAGTCATCAGTATTTTTAAAAAATATTGTTTATAGTGATGGTAGTACTGTAAAATTCCACTGCTGGTTTAGCCATGGGCCTTTTTTGCTTATTTTTCTAAAATTGATTCTTCTTTTTCTGCTGTCAAATTTTCTGCTTTGGGGGATTTTATTTAATCCCTAAGGTGTAGCCAGACTGAATTTGCATGGAATTCTCCATCACATTAGCTTTTGGCACTGTGGTCTGTATAGCAGATTCTCATGAGTAATCCTCCACACTTTTTATAGTTCCTACACCATATCAAAAACTTATTATCTGTTAATTATTCAACAGATATATGAGATTACTGTTTTACAGATGAAGAAACTGAGTTGTGCCATTTGGGGCAAGTTATCTTAGTAGATGGTTGATATGGTTTGGCTCTGTGTCCCACTCAAATCTCATCGCAAGTTTTAATTTCTGTAGTCCCCACGTGTCGAGGGAGGGATCCAGTGGGAGGACTGGATCGTAGGGGCGATTCCCCCATGCTGATCTGGTGGTAGTGAGTGCTCTTGAGATCTGGTTGTTTTATAAGTGTTTGACAGTTCCTCATTCATACTCTGTTTTTCTCCTGCTGCCATGTAGTATGTGCCTGCTTCCCCTTCTGCCATGATTATAAGGTTTCTGAGGCCTCCCCAGCCATGCAGAACTGTGAGTCAATTAAGCCTCTTTCCTTTATAAATTACCAGTCTCAGGTAGTGTCTTTATAGCAGTGTGAAAACGAACAAATACAGTGGTAGAACAAAGATCGAGGGGTGTCTGACTCCACTGGCCATTCTCTTGATTACAGGGTGGTCTGGCTCCATTCCCCTTTGTTTGCTCTTTCCTTCCCCATATCTTCTGAATTTTTACTTTTCATAGTCACAATGTAGCTTTAGGTTTCTCCCAGTTCTCACTTTAAAGTATTCTTATTTTCAGGTATAGCTGAGAGTCACTGTGTTTTTAGCCAAATCTAAGGGAGAAAATGAATATTGATAGCTGCATGCTGTAGCCAACTCCTTAAAGGAAGGATGGTGCCTGATACAGAGTTAGAGTTAGTGCTTCAGTAAATGATGAATGTGTGCCAGGTAGGTTCTGCTGGGTAGGCTGCATGCATTGACCAATTTATTCCTCCTTGTTTCAAAACAGGATTTAAGGGCACTTATATAATTTTTTTAGTTTTTTAATGTAAATGAGAGAGTAAGGATATATACATATATATGTGTGTGTGTGTGTGTGTGTATATATATTAGTTTTCTATTGCTATCATAACAAGCTACCAGAAACTTAGCAAGTGAAACAACATGAATTTATCTTACATAGTTCAGAAGTCTAAGATGTCTCACTGGGCTGAAATCCAGGTTTCAATAGGACTGGGTTCCCTTCTAGAGAGTCTTGGCTCATTCGGGTTGTTGGCAGAATACACTTCCATGAAACTGTAGGGCTGAGACCCCATTTCCTTCCTGGCTATCATCTGAGAGCTTTTCCTAGCTTCTAGAGTCCACCCACCTACCCACATCCCTTGGCCCATGGTCCCCTTCCTCCATCTTCACAACCAACAACAGTGGGTCACATCCTTCTTGTGTCTCATCTTTCTTATTCTTGTTGGGCCATCCCATGTCTCTCTGTTGTAGGAAAGGTTCTTCACTTCTAAGGATGCGTGTGATTAGATTGGGCTTACCTGGATAATCCATGCTAATCTCCCCATCTCAAGGTCTAATCTTAATCAAATCTGCAAAGTTCCCTTGCCGTGTAGGGTAAAATATTCACAGGTTCTGGGGATTAGGATGTTAATATCTTTTGGAGGGCATTATTCCATTATTGGAGGGCATTAATCCATTCTCACACTGCTATAAAGAACTATCTGAGGCTGGGCATGATGGTTCATGCCTGTAATCCTAGCACTTTGGAGGCCAAGGCAGGTGGATTGCCTGCACTCAGGAGTTCGAGACCAGCCTGGGCAACATAGTGAAACCCCGTCTCTACTAAGATACAAAAAATTAGCCGGGCGTGATGACATGCACCTGTAATCCCAGCTACTCAGGAGGCTGAGACAAGAGCATCGCTTGAACCCGGGTGGCAGAGGTTGCAGTGAGCTGAGATGGCACCATTGCACTCCAGCCTGGGCAACAGTGCGAGACTCCCTCTAAAAAAAAAAAAAAAAAAAAAAAACTACGTGAGACTGGGGAATTTATGAGGAAAAAGAGGTTTAATTAACACACAGTTCCATAGGCTGTACAGGAAGCGTGGCTGGGAGGCCTCAGGAAACTTACAATCATGGGAGAAGGTGAAGGGCAAGCAAGCACATCTTGCCATGTCAGACCAGGAAAGAGAGAGTGAAGGGAGAGGTGCTACCCACTTTTAAGCAGCCAGCTCTCGTGAGAACTCACTGTCACTGAGAACAGCAAGGGGGGGAAATTCACCTCTGTGACCCAATCAGCTCCCACCAGGCCCCTCCACCAACATTGGAAATTACAATTTGATGTGAGATTTGGGTAGGGACACAGAGCCAGACAATTTCAAGGGCTAAGGAACAAATGGTAGAAACAGTAAAGTGATATCAGAAAGGACGTGTATTAGTCCATTTTCATACTGCTATAAAGATATGGCACGAGACTAGATAATTTATAAACAAAAGAGGTTTAATTGGCTCACAGTTTGGATAGCTGGAAAGGCCTCAGAAAAATTGCAATCATGGCAGAAGGCAAAGGGGAAGCAGGTACCTTCTTCACAAGACTGCAGGAGAGAGAACAATGGAGGAAGGGCCATGCCTTATCAAACAACCAGATTGGCCACTCCCCCAGCACGTGGAGATAATAATTCCAGATGAAATTTTCATGGGGACACGAAGCCAAACCATATTAGGACATTTATACTCAAAATCTGTGATACGAGGTTGTGTAGACTTCTTTGAAGTGGACACTGAATTTAGCACTAACCAGTGCAAAAAGACAATCCTGCTAATTTATCCTAATATTAGTATTCATTGTTTTTTTTGAAGTACGTTCATGTATATACTTAGTAACTACTGACATTGTGGGTCTTGAAAGAAGCTTTGCTTCTGATTCCTTTTAAAAATAATACAGTATCGCGAGTATAAATATACAACTGGTTTTATAGGGCATTTTCTCTAGAGGCATAACTCATTGAATCTCTGAGGAAGACACCATTTTATAGGTGAGGAAAGGGACACTTGTTACCACATACAGTCTTCTTGTGTACAGCTAGTAACTGACCAATCTGGAACTTGAACCCAGGTTTTTCTGACTCCAAAGTTCATGCTCTCTTCCCTATATTACAGTTCCTGATTCCCATAAATTTCACATCATACCTCTTCTGTTGGCTTACTGTTTGATCGGTTGAGTTGCTGTGAGAGTACATAGCCTTCAATTCCCTTAAATAGGTAGGACCTCCGTTCATGCATAATAATGCACAACTATCCTATATAAAAGTAGGATAAAGTACTTTCTCTGCTGTTTACCAGCCATGTGACTGTGGGCAACCCATTTGATCTTTCTGAGTCTTGGTGTCCTTATCTATAAAATGGGAATGAATAAATGATATCATACATGTAACAACAACTAGAATAAAAAATGGTTATATCTTTATTTTTTATCCTGCTGCTTTGAATGTTTCTATAATTTCCCCATATGTATTTGAAAAATTCACCCAAATCTGACCAGTGCTGTATAGTGTCTAAGTAATGCTAATAATAGGAAAAACAATTTTTTTTGCCCTCTGTGTTCTAATATGTTGATCCTCCCACTGCCCCCCATTTAGCTTGCTTGTTTTTGGCCAGCTGATATGAAGGAGCATGTTATCCTTGTCTCTAATTGTTTTTTTTCCTAGCCTGTGTTGGTGTTTTTATTTGTTTGCATCAAGTTGTTTTATGGCAAGTTTTTTACGTTATCAAGACTGTTTATCAAGATTCCTTTTATTTCAGATGTCTATATTTTTGGCAGTTTTGCTTAATTTAGAGTGAATGGCCATCCAAGTCCACTTTATGATTTATCTTGTTTAAGAGATGAGGTTTCACTATGTTGCCTAGGCTGGTCTGTCAAACTCCTGGCCTCAAGTGATCCTCCTGCCTCAGCCCTGCAAAGTGCTGGGATTACAGGTGTGAGTTACTGTGCCTGGCTCCTGGTAATGATTTAAAAGACTGGGTAGGATTTTGTTCTGTGAAGGAACAGAAACACACTCCAAATAGCTCAAGAAAAGAGATTTATGATAAGAATTTAAAGAGGACTTACAGGAATCCAAGTAAAACTGTGTAACAGATCTTGAGCAGTTGGCTACTCCGAAGTTTTTGTTTTCTTCTCATGGCTTCTCTCTTGACCCAGTAAGCATGTTTCTTTTTTTTTTTCTTTTGTCTTTTTCTTCTTTTCTTTAAAGAATCTTTTCATTATTGATTTCTGACTTTATTAAACTGAGAGACTGTAGACTATATGTGCTGATTCTTCAGTGTGTGAGACTAATTTTGTAGCCGAGTACTTGATTGGTTTTTGTACATGTTTCATATGTGCTTGAAAAGTATATTCTTGTGTATGTAGTGAGTTCAGGTTTTCATGTCTGTTAGATCAGACTTGATATTAGCGTGGATCGTATCTTCTATATAGTTTTTTGTCTACTTCTTTTTGACCTTTGGAGAGAGATGTTAAAATCTCATATTATGACAATGGATTTTTCTTATTCTTCTGTCAGATTATTTCTGCCCTCCCCGCATGAATTTGGGGGCTAATTTGTAAGGTATTTATGACCCATACATCTTACTGAGAAGTTATTCCTTTGTCATTAGGTTTCCCTTCACTTATTTCTTAGTGTGATTTTTTTGAATTCAGGTATTTGATATTAATTTTGCATATTTAGTTCATATGTGCTTTGTTTAGGAAGTAAACATTACACTTGGCTCTGAAACTTTTTTGCTCATTACTTTGGGGGTTTGTCTATATTAATACATTTCATTCTATTTTATTGATATTAATTGCTTGATTATGTTCTGTTGTTTGTACTGCAGTTCTCTCCATTCTTATGGACATTTTAAAGTTGTTTATTTTGTTGTAAAAACGATACTGCATACATTATTCTTGTGCCTGCCTCCTTGAGCTGGGTGCTAAGAGTTTTAGAAATATATCTTGCAGCGGATTTGTGGGTGGAAGGTATATACATCTTTGGCTTTACCAGCATATGTAAATCTCTCTCTAAAGTAATCAGTTGACTCATTCTGGTTCTGTGTCACCTTTTTTTTGAGATAGGGTCTTGCTCTGTCACCCAGGCTGGAGTGCAATAGCACTATCATGACTCACTGCAGCTTCTGCCTCCTGGGCTCAAGGGATCCTCCCATCTTAGCCTCCCAAGTAGCTGAGATCACAGGCACATGCCACCATACCTGGTTAATTTTTTTTTGTTGTTTGTTTGAGAGAGTCTCGCTCTGTCACCCAGGCTGGAATGCAGTAACACAGTCTTGGCTCACTGCAACCTCTGCCTCCTGGGTTCAAGCCATTCTGCCTCAGCCTCTTGAGTAGCTGAGATTACAGGCACACACCAACACACCTGGCTACTTTTTGTATTTTTAGTAGAGACAGGGTTTCACCACGTTGGCCAGGCTGGTCTCAAACTCCTGACCTCACGTGATCTGCCTGCCTCAACCTCCCAAAGTGCTGGGATTACTAATGTGAGCCACTGTGCCTGGCTGCACCTGGCTGATTTTTAAATTTTCTGCAGAAATGGGTCTTGCCATGTTTCCCAGGCTGGTCTCCAACTCCTGGGCTCAAGTGATCCTTCTACCTCAGCCTTCCAAAGTGTTGGAATTACAGTATGAACCACCATGCCTAGTCCTTTATCACTTTTTTTTTTTTTAAAGCCTGTTTTTTTATTGTAGCCCATTTCTATATTTTAAAAATGTCAATCTGAGAGGCTGTATTTTAACAGGATAATTTAATGTTTTCATATGTATTGAAATCACTGATGGATTTGGGTTTATTTCTACTATCAAGTACCACCCTGGTTCAGTCATGTAGACAAAGGTCAAGGTGTAGATCACAGGCATGCCCACTTGCGATGGGCTTTTGAGTTTAGACGGGCGCATGTCCTGCACAGGAAATAATATGGTAGATTTTTCCAAGCATGGATAGGTCACCTATTCCTTGTAGGCCAGTAGAGAGGTTACTGAAGAGAAGATACCTGCCACTAACTTACTAGTGTGCATGAACAATTAATTTAAATTCTGAAATTTTCTGTTTCTAAAACAGGTATAGTATCTGCCTAGTGCACCCTGTAGAGTTATTTACCAAGGCTCGGGGTTTGGTTTTGTTTTTTACCCCTAGCTTTACAGCTGTCTTTAAAATTTAAGTGTTAGTCATTTGTTTCCTTAATTTATTTACAGTTGATATATCAGTGTCAGTAGTGTATTCATGCTTGCTCTGCTGCCCCTGCATTATTAAAATTGATGGATGACCCGTTTGCGTTTGTCTTTCTTTAGAAATAACTACTATGCAGTCCTTTCCAGTTATTTTAGCTTAGACACCACTCTTGAAAGTTTTCCAAGAGCCTGGTATTTGTAATTAGCATATCTCGATCAATGTGGTGTCTGTACTGTTTACTTGTGACCTCAGTAAAGTTCATACCCCTTCAGTTTTAGTTTTCTCATCTGGAAAAACCAATAGCAATGCCTGGATTATCTACCTCACAGGATTTTTGTGAGCTTAAAGTAAATAATATGTGAAGGTGCCTTGTAAGCTACAAAGTGCTTTGTTAATAGTAATACCTTAGAGATAATGTTTCCTACCTGTTGAGCATTCTAAAATTTAGTGGAGTTGGTCTTGCCTATAGAAAAAAAGCTGTTCACTCTGCTGATCATGTGTTAACCACAGAATGGCTCTCCTTGATTCTGTTGTCCTCCTTGACTCAATAAAAGAAAAAGTTCTTTTCTATCTCAGGTGTCCTCACGATCCACTTGAGATTGAGAAGAATATCAAGGAGGTACTATTTTTCACTAGTCTTCAAGGAAGAGATGGGAAAGCCAGTAGTTGTTTTCTACCTTGATTTTTTTTTTATTTTTTAGACAGATTTTCGCTCTCGTTGCCCAGGCTGTAGTACAATGGTGCGATCTTGGTTCACTGCAGCCTCCGCCTCCTGGGTTCAAGCGATTCTCCTGCCACACCCTCCCGAGTAGCTGGGGTTACAGGTGCTGGCTGCCATGCCCAACTAATTTTTTTGTATTTTTAGTTGAGACAGGGTTTCACCATGTTGGTCAAGCTGGCCTTGAACTCCTGACCTGAGGTGATCCACCCGCCTTGGCCTCCTAAAGTACTGTAATTACAGGCATGAGCCACCGTGCCCGGCCTACGTTGATTTCTTCTACACTCACTCTTGGTACTTGTGGTACCACTTGAATGATTTCAGTCAGTTTTGAACCCCTTTGGAAAGAAGTAGTTTTGTAGCTGTACAGAAGTCTTTGATATAAATAAATCTGTTTGTCAGTGGTTATCTTCTTTCTTTGGATAAAGTATCATTAGTTCAGTTTTAACTATGTCAGAGGGCAAAGTAAAAGTATATGTGTCCCAGATTACTTATGTTCAAGGCTTTACTTGACACAAAAACTAATAAATAGCTAAAAAGTTATAAATTAAAGCAATAATAATGTATGCCTGATGAATTGAGTCACCAGTCCTCTATGTAAAGGTATTTGTTATACTTGCTCAGGATAAACTTGGGTGTGAGGTGAAGAAATTCTACTGGTTTCATAGCTATGTGGATTTTTTTTTTTTTTTTCCCGAGATAGAGTTTTGCTCTGTTGCCCAGGCTGGAGTGCAGTGACACAATCTCAGCTCACTGCAACCTCCGACTCCTGGGCTCAAGCGATCCTCCCACCTCGGCCTCCTGAGTAGCTGGGACTACAAGTGCATGCCAGCACAGCCGGCTATTTTTGAATTTTTTGTAGAGACAAGGTCTCACTATGTTGCCTAGGCTGGTCTCAAATTCCCAAGCTCAAGCAGTCTGTCCGCCTTGGCCTCCGCAAGTGCTGGGATTGCATACATGAGCCACCACACCCAGCCTGCTACATGGATTTTCATCTGGTTTAAGAACTGTATCCATAAAGGACTGCTGTGTAGGCAAGCTGGAAGGAGCATGCTGCTACATGCAGTCCTGAATTTTTTACTTCTGATACTAGCAACAGCTTGGACGCAGTTCAGTTTGGTTGAAAGAGCTAATATATAATTTGGATTTTAACTGACAGAATCCAAAGTGACCTTGGTAGGCAGAATGATTGTCCAAATTGTAGCAAAATTGAATTAAATAAAAATGAAGTTAAAACCCAGTATTTGCTTGTGAAATAATCATACAAATACAAAATGGAGGTCAGCTGGTTCGATATCCACACATGTCTAAAAACTTAGTTTTACATTACTTGATTCATATGAGTCAGATAAGTAATAAAGTGAACCAAAGAATAAATGTGATGCTAGATTAGTAAAAGTATAGTGTATGGATAAGGCAGGTTCTACCCTGTCAGGCCTCAACTGCAATTCAGTTCTGAAAATCTTGTTTTAAAGGAATATCTACAAACAGGAGTCCGTGCTCAGGAGACCAGTAACACTGGTATGAAGGCTATAACATTCATGACATTTTAGGAATTGTTGAGTATCTGAACCATTTTAACCTGAAAAAGAAGACTTAAAGGAGAATATAATAATGACTTTCAGATATTTAGGTGACTGACATATAAAAGAGGGACTCATATCAGGACCATGAGTAGAAGACATACAGTTGGACTCTTCATAAAATGGAAAGAGCTTGTTCACTGGTAAGTTAATTTGTGCTGGAGTAGGAGTTTGATTGACACATATGAAGGCTTGGAGGATGGAGTTTATGCAAAGAATAGAGAATCACAGTTGATTATTTTTATTCTTCTTCTTAAAGAAATTTAACATACTATTGTGGGCAAGGCGTGGTGGCTCTCATCTGTAATCCTAGCATTTTGGGTGGCCAAGGCGGGTGGATTGCTTGAGATCAGGAGTTCAAGACCAGCCTGACCAACATGGCAAAACCCCATCTCTACTAAAATATAAAAATTAGCTGGGCGTGGTGATGGGTGCCTAATCCCAGCTACTCGGGAGACTGAGGCAGGAGAATCACTTGAAGGCGGAGGTTGCAGTGAACTGGGATCGCACCACTACACTCCAGCCTGGGCGACAGAGCAAGACTTCTGTCTCAAAAACAAAACAAAACAACAACAACAACAACAACAAAAAGATACTATTGGGGGCCCAAAATGGTGGCCAGCTGGTACCGGCCTTTTCTTAAGCTCTGTGAGGAATGGCCAGTGGACGAGACCAAACGGGGCCGGGACTTGGGCGCTTACCTGTGACAGCGGGTAGCACAGGCCTTTCGGGAGGGAGAGAATACCCAGGTTGCAGAGCCTGAGGCCTGTGATCAGATGTACCAGAGCTTAGCGCGACTCCATACAAACTACTACAAACACAAGTACCCTCGCCCCAGAGACACCAGCTTCAGTGGCCTGTCATTGGAAGAGTACAAGGTGATCCTGTCCACAGACACCTTGGAAGAGCTTAAGGAAATGGATAAAAGCATGTGGAAGAAACTGCAGGAGAAGTTTTCCTCCAAGGGTCCAGAGGAGGATCATAAGGCCTGAGCTCAGGCCTTACCTCGCCCACATACCTAGGTGTGGAGTCTTGTACATTGCCATTGTCAATAAAACTGCCCCAGTTTCCCACAGGAAAAAAAAAAAAAAAAAAAAAGATACTATTGTGGGCAGTCCCTGTGCTGGAGTTCAAAAAATGAAGACTGTCCTACCCTACAGGGGAGACCAATTTGCCACAATAACTACAAGAAAATGTAATAAAAATATGTACAAAGTACTAAAGGTATGTGGACAGGGTACTTTCTAACCGTGGAGTGAATGGCTTATAACAGATTTCAGATTGTCAGTAAACCTTTATTGAGCACCCGCTTACTGTATGCTGGTACTATGTTGTGACATTCATATGTGTTCTCACAGTAATCTTAGTAGGTAACTATTAACCCCATTTTCCAAATGAAAAATCAATAACCAGACGTGGTGGAATGTGCCTGTAGTCCTAGCTACTTGGAAGACTGAGATAGGAGGATTGCTTGAGGCTAGGAGTTCAGGGCTGCAGTGTACCATGATCATGCCTATGAGTAGACACTGCCCTCCAGCTTGGGCAGTGTAGTAAAATTCTGTCTCTTTAAAATAAAACATAAATAACAAATGAAAAATCAGGTGATAGGTACAGACTTGGTATAACTTGTTTGAATAATTGTCCACCTAATCAGTAGAATCAGTTTGTGCTTTTGTCCCATCTTTATATTATGTGAGAAATACTGGGCTGGGCTCCTCATACTTACTTTGCCAAGAAGGTTTAATGACTTTATACCAGGAGTGATGTACAAAATGTGGCAGTAAAGGATTTTCATCAGGACTGGAGGAAAGGGATATGATGATTAAGGAATCTTGGGACTATACTGTGAAGACCATTGTGTGTCATAGTTTAAGGGATTGCTTAACCCTCTGGATATCTGCATTAAGGAGCGTTATTCCCTTCCCCATTCTCTAAGTGGAGCAAATTTCTACCCTCAACTCAGATATTTGTACAGTAATAACCCTCATTCACCATTTAATTTTTTTTTTCTTGCTTGGCCTTTCCCCCCATTCTTTCTGGCTTAAAGTTTCTTTTCTTGGAGAATTTGTAGGAGAAATAGAAAAATCATGTTGGACTTAAGTGTGGCTATGTGAATTTTCAGCCTTAGCCGTGAATAAGTCTTACTAAAAAGTACTACTTAGTAGTATTCTTCAGAGATTTTTAGACACAGGGAGGAGAAAGAAATCAAAATTTTCTGTTTCACAGTGCTTTATTTTACTTGCAGGCTTTCTTGTAATTTTCTTACCAGATTAACATTTATAGTAGCTATATGTGGTCACACTAGAAGTTTTGCTGATTATTTAAATGCAGTGACACTATGGAGGTAGTTAGATGAAGTCAGTAAAAGTACTGCTTATATAGTGTTGATGAAAGTTCCTCTTCACACTTTACATATGTAAGCAAGCATGGTGAACATCCTTCCAGAAATTTTCTGTACCTCTCTAAGCCTGTGTATGTGTACATGTGTCCCAGTTCTACCAGTGAGATTATACAATCACTGCTGTTCTACAGTTTTATTTTTTTCATTTGAGGGTAAATCTTGAGTGTCTTTCTGTATCACCACATGTAAATCTCTCTCATTTTTTAAAAACTCTAGATAGATGAACCACAATTTATCAGCTTCTGATTTCTGTTAGTCGAGGTCTGTGGTAGCAAATAACAGAAACCAATTCTGGTTAATGTAAACAGAAGATTTTATTGGAAAGATTGGATGGTTCACAGACAGGAAAGCAATAAAATCAAGTTTGAAGATGGGCAAAATGAAGAAAGGCAAGGCACAGCCAAATTGCTGTTGTCAGTACGGCCTGCTTGAGAGGATGCTGGATGCATACCACCGGCCTCCACTGCTCTCATCTCCACTGTAGCCACTATGTATTGTCTGTTGATGGTCCTTGATATTGCAGCACTTTTTCAAGATTCTAAGTTCTAGATAGGAGTATCTGATTGGCTCAGTCTAGGACACATGTCTCCCTGCCCTAGCTGCTAAGGATCTCAAAGAAGAGTGCTCTGATGTTAGGTAGCGAGAAACAGCAAATGTCCACCTACACCTGCTTTGATGAATATCGTTATAGACAATGTTGCCGTTAGCCTTCTTGTGCATTTGTGCAAGAAGTAAAATTTCTGGGTCACTGGTAATTACATTTTGCATTTTGATAGGTACTGCCAAATTACCTTCCATTAAAAGTATGAATTTAGAAAGAATATTTAATTTTGACTTTGGTATATATTTCAGGTACTTACAATTCAACAGCCTAACCAACATTAATTGTGTATATTAAGTCACATAGGTAACCTAATTGGAACACTATTATTTGGGATAAAGTCAGCATAGTGGAAATAGTGTTCTTTTAAAAACATTTCTCTTTATTAAATTTCTGCAGTGTCAGAATCATTTTACTTATAGAATGTTCCTTTCATCCCTAGTATTGCTAGCTGGAAAGTGAGATAACTTTCTTTTTAGTTAGCAAATTTATTGATTGCAAATAGCAGCATGTATCTGGGGAAGAACAAATTCAGGAGGTTGAGTGGACCAGTGGGAAAAGAAACTATGACTTAGAATCAAAAAAACTTGATTTTGAGTTTCTGCCTCTTATTATTTATGTTAAATTGACAACAAATGATTCAATCAGATTTTTCCTTTGATCTCTGTCCTTGTAAATATCTCTGTCCTCGTAAATATCAATTAAAAGAGAAGTATTCCAGATTCTTCCCAGTTTGTTTATTTTACCGTCAGTACTAGCAAAAATGTGGATGAGATCTTTTGTTGTATATGAGTTGGATTAGACACTGCACAGTAATTTCTAGGTTTGTTTTTTATAAGCCACAGTATAAAGTATATTTTACATTGCAATCTAGGGTTCATGTGTGTAAATGCATATATATCTCCAAAACAAAAATTTCTAAGTGTGCTTATTCTAATCGTATATGTATTTGTTATTTTGTTATAATTTTTTTTTTTTTTTTTTTTTTTGGAAACAGAGTTTTGCTCTTGTTGCCTGGGCTGGAGTGCAGTGGCATGATCTCAGCTCACTGCAACCTCTGCCTCCCAGGTTCAAGCAATTCTCGTGCCCCAACCTCCTAAGTAGCTGGGATTGCAGGCATGTGCTGCCACACCCAGCTAATTTTGTATTTTTAGTAGAGACAGGGTTTTTCACCATGTTGGTCAGGCTGGTCTCGAACTCCTAACCTCAGGTAATCCACCCACCTCGGCCTCCCTAAGTGCTGGGATTACAGGTGTGAGTCACTGCACTTGGCCCATCTAATTCTTTTTTAATGCTAGTTCCAATCCACTAAATTGGTTTCATGACCTGACCAGTATGGCTGTCTAAAAAACATCACACCAGAGGACCTCTCTAGTTCTGACAAAACTGACATCCTACAATTCTAAAAGGTATTTATAACTGTTTTCTTTTTTATTTTATTTGTTTATTTTCAGGCAGAGTCTCACTCTGTTGCCCAGTGGGAGTGCAGTGGCATGATCATGGCTCACTGCAGCCTTGACCTCCCTGGTTCAAGCAAATCCTCCCACCTCAGCCTCCTGAGTAGTTGGGACTGCAGGTGCACACCACCGCGGCTGGCTAATTTTTGATTTTTTATAGAGACAGGATCTCACTATGTTGCTCAGACTGGTCTCAAACTCCTGGCCTCAAGCATTCCTCCCACCTCAGCCTCCCAGTACTGGGATTATAAGCGTGAGCCACCATGCTTGGCCATATAGCCCAGTTTTATTCTTCCTGATTTTTCTTAAACATTCTAGCCATTTTCCACTATTAAGATAAACTAGTGAGGAAAGTTCCACGAGTTGGGAGGAAGAAAGGAATAGGGATGCCATTTTCGCCAATTCTTACTTGCTATCAGGTTTAATACCTCTGTAACGTATTCCCTAATAAAATTATTGAATGCTGTGTTTTCCAATTTTTTAAGATTTAAATCATATCTAGCTTTGTATTTGCAAAAATACTGCACTTAAAGACAAACTATGTCTTTCCTAAGAAAATTTAAATTCTACCGGTATTCAAATACCCTCAACTTCACCAAATTAAATTTGGCTTATCTAATGCAGGATATTATTATTCATGCTAGTTGTATCATTTAGAGTTCAATTAGGAAACCGAAACTACACAGGAATTTGAACAGAGAAAGTCTAATGTAAACAATCCTTAACTGTAACGTAGGATTAGAGTAATGGGGGAATTGGCTGAGAGGTAGAGAGAACTCTGAAGACTATAGTAACAACAGTTAGGGTAGTAGTCACTACCACTAAGGCTATGCAGAGCACGGAAGGAAGGAACAGATCTGACATTCAGACTTCATTGGAGGGGCACGGCTGAGGCCTACTGGATGTCAGAGACATTAAGGGACTGAAATGAGCTGGACAGCTGCCCTCTTCATGCTTGGGGAAGCCTTCCATGGTGTGTGTGTAGCCTGAGAACTCCATGGAAAGCAACCTGAAGGAGTGCTGGGAGCAGATGGCCATAGAGGGGTGCTGAGTGCTGATGAAGCTGTCATGCCCTGTGCCCTACCAAGGTAGGAAGGTTTCAGTCTCACTTGAAGGACAGTGAAGGGTGGATTTGGAGCAAGGAGGCAGTCAATTGATAACTGGCACATGGCTGTACTCACTACCTTTTCAAAGGAAAATAACACTTAAGTTAGGGGCAGATAATAATACAGATACAACTCTAATTTAATGCAGTCGTGTTTTCATTCTCTAGCATCATTTTCCCATCTGAAAAATCCACTATTGAATTTTTTTTTTTTTTTTTTAGAAATTGGTAGTTTTTTTTCTTGAGATGTAGACTAGAGTTGTTTGATAGAATAGTCTATTACTTTGTGATCTTTCCAGTGAGCATGAGATGCATTAATTCATTCCCTGAGCATCTGCTTTTAAGCCAGTTCACTGTGCAAGGTCGTTTTCAAAATACAAAAAGGCGAATGTGACTGCTCCTGAGGAGTGAAGCTAGATATGTAAACTGATAATAAAAGTACCATATGATAAGTGCTTAATCAAGTATGTACGTTTAGAGCAATTTGGCCTTAGCAGATAAAGTGAGCTTGTCTTTAGGTATTTGGAAAGGAAAAAGAAGTGATTTTTCCTAGATGCATTATCTCTTTTGCTACATATTATCTTTTATTTCTCACAATAACTAATGAATAAGATGTAGTATAATTACCATTACGCAAATAAGCAAACAAGACCTAGAGACCTGAAGCAACTTTTTCAGTGTCATACACAGGATTCAAATCTAGTCCAGTGAGTATTTGTTATCTCTTAAATTCGTCGTGTATTTTGAAATGAAGAAGGTGTAAGTTCACCAAATATAAAACGTAGGACTAAGTACAATTGTGAAGGATTTAAAAAGTAGATTTGATGTGTCCTTGCCCTTAAGGGGTTTATAGTCTAGCTGTGCTTGTAGAATATGATAAGGACTCTGACTGAGGAACTGCAAGAAAGTATGGCATTTTGTAAGAAGGGGAATGCCTTTTTCCTCCTTGGAAAATAGGGTACAATAACATTTGAACTGGTTCTGACAAGTAGAAATGGTAAAAAATCAAAATATAGAAATAGGAGTAAACAGGAAGGCAGTTGTCTGCTAAGTTCCACACCTTGTACTGTCCTTGATATGAATGGTCCAGTTTGACTTTAGTATGGACCCTGTATCAGGCTGTTAGGAGAAATAAGGCTAGAAAGATAAATCCATTAAACATGGTAGACCTAGGGAGGTACATGTGACAGGTTAAGGTAGAGTTTGAACTCTATTCTGTAGACAGTGGAATGCACTGAAATTTTTAAAAGAAAGATTATACAACTAGAATTATAATTAACTTTAAAACCAAATACCGTATATATTCATATTGTAATATAGTGGCATAGACATACTAGATGTTAAATGTAATCCTTTTCTTCTGACTCATCCATTCTTTTTTTCTCATCCATTCCTGGTGCAGTCACATGTAAGATAGATTAAAAGGGTACGGGTATATAGTTAGATGGTAATTAAAATGTTCCAGAGAAGAGGTTCCTAGAGGCCTTGTCTAAGGCAGTGGTAATGAAAATAAAAGGAGGTTACAGATGAGAGCTAGAATTATCAGGATTTAGTGAAGGATATCATAGGGAGTGAAAAGTGTTAAAAATGAAGATAATTTTCAGGCACTTTTCCATTTCTGAAAAGTGTATACCTCAAATACTGCCTTCCTGCCTGCCCCCCTCCCTCCCTCCCTTCTTCTTTTTGAGACAGATTCCCTCTCTCACTCAGGCTGAAGTGCAGTGGTGCAATCTTGGCTCACCACAACTTCCGTCTCACAGGTTCAAGCGATTCCCGTGCCTCAGCCTTTCAAGTAGCTGGGATTACAGGTGTGTGCCACTATGCCTGGCTAATTTTGTTGTATTTTCAGTAGAGATGGGGTTTCCCCATGTTGGCCAGGCTGGTCTGGAACTTCTGACCGCAAGTTATCTGCCCATCTCAGCCTCCCAAAGTGCTGGAATTACGGGTGTGAGCCACCATGCCTGGCCCATTTTTTTAATGTAAAAGTAATGCCTACATATGGTAATGTTAAAACAATGTGGAAAGGCAGAAGATTGGATATGGTGATGAGAGGTGACATTATGTAAGACACAATGGGGAGAAAACTTTTCCCTATGTGAAAACTCTGGGGCAGAAGTCAACTCTTCTAGTGTGGGCTGTGCATAGTAACTTCCTTCCCAAGAATACAGTATAGAAAAGAGGGGGAAAGTTCCTTTGCATTGGGGAAGCCTGACAGACTACCTTAGCCAGGTTATGAAGGTTAAAATCAACAGTGATCAGTTACATTGATAGTATGTACCCTTGATATGATGTGATGAAAATGGTAATCTTTCTCTGTCATCTTCCTCCCAAACACTTATAATCCCAGTCTAATCATGAAAAAATTAGACAAATTTCAACACAGGGCATGTTACAAAATACCTAATCAGTACTCCTCAAAACTGCCAAGAACATCAAAAAAAGGAAAGCATGAGAAACTGTTAAAACCAAGAGGAACCTTAAGAAAGCCTGACAGTTAAATGTAATATGGTTTCTTAGATGTGATCCTGAGACAACAAAAGGACATTGGTGAAAATTAAGGGAAAAAATTAGAACTTTAAGGGAGTTAAAGGTAAAGAGATTTTGGGCCGGGCACGGTGGCTCACGCGTGTAATCCCAGCACTTTGGGAGGCTGAGGCGGGTGGATCATGAGGTCAGGGGTTCGAGACCAGCCTGACCACCATGGTGAAACCCCGTCTCTACTAAAAATACAAAAATTAACTGGGCGTGGTGGCAGGCACCTGTAATCCCAGCTACTCAGCAGGCTGAAGCAGGAGAATTGCTCGAACCCAGGAGGCAGAGGTTGCAGTGAGCTAAGATCGCACCATTGCACTCCAGCCTGGGCGACAAGAACAGAACTCCATTAACCATTGTGTATCCATTTAAGGTGCTTAGTAAGTAGTTTCTGAATACATCATATGCTTACAGTTCTTCATAAGTCTATTTTTAAAGTGTAGGCCTTCAGTGAGGCCTACTTCATCTAGTGATTGAAACACAGGTCTAGATTTGGTTTCCTGGAGTCCACGTCACACCCAAGCTGAGCGAGATAATCACAGAAACTTGTCAGTGTTCTTTCTCTTCTGGCATTGACAGCAGAGGCTGTTGTGTTTTTCCCCTGAAACCAGACAGTTAAATAAATTATTTTATACATTCACAGCCAGATAATTTTCATCTTTGAAAAAATCAGATGTGGCCTGCAGCAGCACCCCCCCACCACTACCACCAAAAATAAATAAAAATCAGGAGAAAAAAAAATTTTAATAAAAATCAGGAGAATACAAAGGAAGATACTTCTACCTTTGTAAAGAGAGGTGTGTGTTATGGAAAGCCTCCTTGAGGATATGACACTTGAGTTAAATCTTAAAGATGAGTAGCTGTAGACAAAAGAAGTCGCTGGTTATTATTAGAGAAAGAACACTGAATAGGCTGGGTGTGGTGGCTCACGCCTATAATCCCAGCCCTTTGGGAGGCTGAGGCAGGCAGATCACGAGGTTGGGAGATCGAGACCATTGTTGGCTCACACGGTGAAACCCCATCTCTACTAAAAATACAAAAAAATTAGCTGGGCGTGGTGGCATGTGCCTGTAGTCCTAGCTACTCGGGAGGCTGAGGCAGGAGAATCGCTTGAACGCGGGAGGCAGAGGCTGCAGTGAGCCGAGATCGTGCCACTGCACTTCAGCCTGGGCAACAGAGCGAGACTCCGTCAAAAAAAAGGAAAAGAAAGAACACTGAATAAATGTATGCAGAGGCCCAATGTTTAAGAGATACTGACATATAGGAACATAGGCTTTCAGCTGAGTTTATGTGTCATTTACTCATTTTTGTGATTTTGGTCTCATCCCAGAAGTGTTTTAATATTGGGTGTACTTTAATACTGTAAAAGAAAGAAACAAATAGTAGTAGATGATTGCATCAAGGGAAAGAGGATAGAAGGTTAGTTCTTCATATTGTCTATTTCTTTTTTTAATTGATACTTTAGCAACTCTCAGTTTTGTTAGCATACTTTTTTCTACACTTTGCAGTTTCCAGGAGAAAGATGTTTTACGTTCTTAAAGCTACATCTTCTTGGGAACTTTATTTTTATTACCAAGCTTGATGCCTGAAATATAGTAGGCATGATGCATTCAGTTAATATTCTTTGAATAACTGTTTCTTCTCTTCCCTCCTAGCTTTCGCTAGAGAGCCTTCTCAAATAAATGTTCCGTATTCCCAATTTCCTTTTCCCACACCACTCAATATTTCTTGTGTTTGAGTAACTTACTGATTGCAGTAGGAATTATTATAGACAGAATCGACAAGACTGGGAAACTAACAACGTAAGAGTCTTAGGAATGAAAGATGACTCTTGATTAGTGTATTAGGTTTTTAGGGCTACTGTAACAACTTATGAGCTTGGTGGCTTAAAATCACAGAAATTTGTTCTCCCAGTTCTTGAGGCCAGACACCTGATATTAGATGCGTTCTCTCAGAAGGCTCCAGGAAGAATCCTGCCTTGTCTCTTCCAGCTTGTGGTGGCTCCAAGCGTTCGCTGGCTTCTGGCAGCAGAACTGTACTCTCTATCCTTGTCTTCATTCACTTTGCTTTCTCCCCTGTGTCTTTGTCTCCTGCCTTTCTCTTAGAAAGACACTTGTCATTTGGATTTAGGCTCCACCCTAAATCCAGGATGAGCTCATCTAGAGATCCTTAATTATATCTGCAGAGATCCTTTTTCCAAATAAAGTCACATTCATGGTTCTAGGGTCAGGACTTGGACATATCTTTTGGGGGGCCATTATCCAGTTTACTACAGTAAACCGCCAGAGAGTATACAGCTGATGAAATGAAAATTATTCTCTTGGATGCAAGGGGATAATATATGGCAAACCAACAACATGAAAACAATCCCGAAATCATTCTGTTTAAAAAGACAGTGATGGCTGGGCATGGTGGCTCACGCCTGTAATCCCAGCACTTTGGGAGGCTGAGGCAGGTGGATCACTTGAAGTCATGAGTTCAGTTGAAGACCAGCCTGTCCAATATGGTGAAACCCCGTCTCTACTAAAAATACGAAAATTAGCTGGGTATGTTGGCGGGTGCCTGTAATCCCAGTTGGTCGGGAGGCTGAGGCAGGAGAATCGCTTGAACTCGGGGGGCAGGGGTTGCAGTGAGCTAAGATCGCACTACTGGGCTCCAGCCTGGGCGACAGAGTGAGATGCCTTCTCAAAAAAAAACAAAAAAGTGATAAAATTGCAGATATTTCCTTCAATTCTTTTTTTTCTTTTTTTCTTGTTTCTCGCTCTGTTGCCCAGGCTGAAGTGTAGTGGCATGATCTCCACTTACTGCAGCCTCCACCTCACGGATTCAAGCTATTTTGGCTAATGTTTATATTTTCAGTAGAGACAGGGTTTCACCATATTAGCCAGGCTGGTCTCAAACTCCTGACCTCAAATGATCTGCCTGCCTCATCCTCCCAAAATGCTAGGATTACAGGCGTGAGCCACCATGCCCAGCCCAATTCATTTAAGTTTTTTAATGTGGTCAGGTGAGTTTAGTTGGAGATAATGCTCTCTTAGCTGTACTCCTCTTGAAGAATCCTCAGTTTAACATTTGTATTAAAACTTTGAATTTGCAAAATACTACTACATTTTATCACTTGAGCCTCATGCATTCCTCTGAAATAGGAATGCTGTATTTTCTTTTCTTTTTTTTTTTCCCCTAGTGCCTTTTTTTTTCTTTTTGTTTTTTAAATAGAGATGGGGTCTCAGTATGTTGCCCAGCCAGGTTTTTAAACTCCTTGCCTCAAGTGATTCTACCACCTGCGCCTCCCAAAGTGCTGGGGTTATAGGTGTGAGCCCCGGCCTGTATTTTCATTTTGCAATTTTATAGATGTGGAAGTAGAGCTCAGTTTCCGTAACTAACTTGCCTGAGGTCACAGGTTATGAAATTATCCAGATGGATTTGAACACTGGTGTTACAACTGTAAAGCCTGTTGTTTATTAATACTCTGAAAAAGGCAGACTTTATTTTTTGATGTTTCATGGTTTTTCAGTTTGTAATATAATTACAAAATGTCTAGTTTTTTTGTGTTTTTAGTAGACACGGGGTTTCACCATATTGCCCAGACTGGTTTTGAACTCGTGAGCTCAAGCAGTCTGCCCACCACAGCCTCCCAAAGTACTGGGATTACAGGCGTGAGCCACCATGCGTGACCTCGTTTTCACATATTTTAAATTAAAGCTGTTTGGCTTCTGATTGTAAAAATAGAATCATCACTAATATTGACAAATCTTGCAATTAGTGGGAAGTTGGTTTAGGACAAGGAAAATGAACTTCAGTAGAATACCCAGCCACCTACTCGTAGGGACTCTTTGCCTTAAAATGACCAGAGGACTTAATTAGTTCTTGGGTCCCACCAAAGACATACTAAATCTCTGAGATGGGGCTTCAGGAATCTGTCTTTTTTTTTTTTTAATTTTTATTTTTGGAGACAAGGTTTCACACTTTGTCACCCAGGCTGTAGTGCAGTGGGACGATAACGTCTGAGCCTCCTGAACTCAGGTGATCCTTCCACCTCATCCTCCAAGTAGCTGAGACTACTGCCATGCACCACCATACCCAGCTTATTTTTTGTAGAGTTGCCGTGTTGCCCAGGCTGGTCACAAACTCCTGGGCTCAAGCATTCAGTCCTCCTGCCTTGGCCTCCTGAAGCACTGGGGTTATAGGTGTGAACCCATCACACCCGGCCAGGAATCTGATTTTTAATGAGTACTACTCATAATTGTTATCTCATTGACTTGATGTTTAATATTCAGCTCTCACAATGGTGTCCTGCTGAGGGACAGTGACTCCGACCCTGAGTAAAGGAAGAAGGTAAGGTATGGTACCAACTCTAATAGCAGCATTAATAAGTGTAGTGATTTGTATTAATTACAGAGTGGTGATGATCTGTGTATATCCAAGATATCCACATCAGGCCTTAAAAAACAATGTTTTGCACATCTGCTTTTTATTCATTGAACAAATAATTCATCAATACTAGCTGAACAGATCATTCTAGGTGCTTTGGAGAATGAAAAGATGAATAGGAATACAGATCTTGCCCTAAAGGAACTTTGTTTATAAATGTTGTAAAAACAGGCAGTTAAATAACTGTAGTGTAAGATAAAAGTTAGTACATAATAATTATCGTTTCAGAGAGAAAGTGTTCTGAAGTCCATTAAGGGAAAGATCACATCCAGAGGAATACTAGAAGAGGTGGAGGGTGCGCATGGCTTTCTGTTTGTTTAGGAAAACAAATAAATAACCTTTGTCATCTGTACAGGTACTCTCCAAAATCTCAGGGTAATTCTTTGTGTTGGACTTTTTCTTTTTTCTTAAGCCTTCTCAAACCTTCTATCAGGTTTAAGATTCTAGTTAGTGATATTTCCTATTTGTGATAGCTGAGAGAATTTGATGTACAAGACTTGACCAATCTTCTCTTGAGTGTGTTCGAGGGTGGGAGACTTGAATGCACGTGTCAGAAGATTTCCATGGAGAAGCAGGTAATAAAGATGCAAGAAAAACAGGTTGCTAGATCTCCAAACAGGGAGAGAGGGCTGAGATCTAGTTTTGAATGGTAAAGGAATATAGTACTTCTCTAGGATGCAAAGAAAAGATAAACTACATGGACATCTAGAGGAAGCTTCAAGTGAAGAGGTAATCCTTGTTGGATTTTTGTCTTTGTTTGTTTAATTAAATAATAATACTGGTAAGTTATTACATAGTGCTTCCTACATGTTTTCAGTGCTTTATATATGTTAACTGGTTTAATTCTCACAACTCTTGTTGTGAAGTATGTACTGTTCTTATCCTCATTTTTGAAAGTGATGCATGCAAAGGCCAAGTAGTTTATCCAAGATCACCCAGGTAGTGCTTTTAACGACTACACAATTCAGTCAGAATCTCTGGAGGTGTGAGGCCTGAGCATCAGCTTGGGTTGCTTTT
>NW_012102432.1:3684153-3730215 GCF_000951045.1 Mandrillus leucophaeus | reverse complement strand
CACAGGCCTTGTTCTTGGTGCAGAATGAAAGCCATTGGCAGGAGATAGTTTTTTCTCCCCATTTCAAATTGGGTTTTTATCAGAGATCCTAGCATAACTTTTTTTAAAAGACTAGATAGTTGCTTTTTCTTTAATTTTCCATTTCTATTAGAAAAGTAGCAAAAACAACTGTTTATAGGGGATTCCTTTCCAGAAGTTTTTTTTTTTTGTTGTTGTTGTTGTTGTTGTTGTTGTTGTTAAAGATTTAAATACAGGCTTTCTATTTGTCCTCCTTTTAAAAAAAAAAGGGGGGGGATTTTGGAATTTGCCAGCCTTCACTCAAAATCCATTTTTGTTTGTTCTCATTCTGTTTAATTCTGTGATTAAATAACAAACATGGGCTATGTCTGTCTTTTTTATTATTATTATTATTTTGCTGATTCCTCTTTACATGTGGCTTATCTTCATCCTGAACGTCTTTCTTGAAATCTGTACTCACATATTGAGTTGTCTACTCAGCTTTCTCTCTTGGATGACTAATAGACATCTCAACTCAAAATAACCAAACTGGAACTGATGATCTGTCCACTCTCAATCTGCTCTACCTACATCTCGCATCTCATTGAACTCACTGTTTGATCAGGCAAAAACATTGGAATCATTCTTAACTCACTTCTGTTTCTCAAAACATTCACACTGTCAACACATTCTCTTGGCTCTGCCTCACGAATTCAGTCACTTTGAGCTACCCCCAGTGCAACCACCCTGGTCCAAGTCACCATTTCTTGTCTTATTGAGAAAGCTCCTTACTTTTTGTTTTGTTTTTAAGTCAAGGTCTCACTCCATCATCCAGGCTGGAGTGCAGTGGCGCGATCTTGGCTCACTGCATCCTCTACCTCCCAGGTTCAAGTGATCCTCCCACCTCAGCCCCCCAAGTAACTGGGACTAAGGTGTGCACCACCATGCCTGGCTAAGTTTTTTGTATTTTTTTGTAGAGACAGGGTCTCACCATGTAGTCCAGGCTGGTCTTGAACTCCTGGGCTCAAGCAGTCCACCTGCCTTGGCCTCCCGTAGTGCTAGGGAAAGCGTGAGCCACCCCACCTGCCTTCTTTGCTTCTGCTTTCATCTGCTTCTACTTATGTTTGTTCTCATTGTAGCAGCCAGTAGTCCTTTTAGAATTTAAGTAAAATTATTTTACTCCTCTGCTGAAAACTCTCCAGTGAATCCCCTATTTTGTCTCAATAAACACAGAGTTCTTTAGGTTCTGTGTGATTAGGCCCCTGTCATTCCTATATCCTAGTTCCTAGGGGCATGACTCTCCCCGCCTCCTGTGCTTTGACCGCATTGGCCTTATTGCAGTTTCTGTAAAATGTGCCACCTTAGAACTTTTCTTCTTAACTGTTTCTTTGGTGTGGAATAATACTCTTCTCTCAGTGATCCACTGGCCTATTTCCTCATCTCCTTTAAACCTTCATTTAAATCTCACCTTCTCCATGAGAGGCTACCTGGTTTAGTAACATACCTTCCTCCTTCCCCCTACCCCAGCATTTCAGGTCCTACATCCTTGCCCTGCTCTGCTTTTTCTTTGTACCATAGCATTTAATACCCTGCAACTGATTCTGTTTCTCTCCCTCTCCTGTATACACATACACGTTTGTGCACACATGTTGGGAAAAAAACAGGTTTATAGTCTTTCACCCCGTTCTGCAAGTTTGTGAGCCTTTGTCTTTGCACTGGAGATACATGTGGCTAATGCTGAAGGTGAATAGATCATGGTTCATGCTTTTAGGGAGCCTAAAGTGTAAACAGACATAGTAATAGTGGTTTACTATTGATGGTAGCAACAAACATTTGTTTAATTCTTTTTTGAAACTTTACTATGTGCCAGACACTGTTTTAAGACTTAGAATGGATTAACTTATTTAATGTTCTCAATTATCCTATTAAATAGGTGTTATTAACCTACTTCTTACAGATTAGGAAACTGAGGCACTAAAAAGATAACTACAGATGGTCTCTGTCTTATGATGGTTTGACTTAGCAATTTTTCAACTTTGCAGTGGTGCAAAAGTGACATTCAGTAGAAGCTGTACATCTTTTATTTTTACTACTTTTATTCTATGTTGGAGACAAGGTGTTGCTTGTCACTCTGGCTGGTGCAATGGCTCAGTCATAGCTCACTGCAACCTCGAACTCCTAGGCTCAAGCAGTCGTCCCTCCTTAGCCTCCTGAGTAGCTAGGACCACAGATGTGCTACCACGCCTTGCTATTTTATTTTTATTTTTATTTTTTTGAGACAGAATCTTGCTATGTTGCCCAGGCTGGAGTGCAGTGGCACAGTCTTGGCTCACTGCAGCTTCCACTTCCCAGGTTTAAGCGATTCTGATGCCTCAGCCTCTTGAGTAGCTGGGATTTTGTTTTTGTTTTGTTTTGTTTTTTTAAAGACAGAGTTTCGCTCTTGTTGCCCAGGCTGGCGTGCAGTGGCGCAGTTTCGGCTCACTGCAGCCTCTGCCTACCAGGTTCAAGCGATTCTCCTGCCTCAGCCTCCCTAGTTGCTGGGATTACAGGTGCCTGCCACCACACCCAGCTAATTTTTGTATTTTTAGTAGAGACGAGATTTCACCATGTTGGCCAGTCTGGTGTTGAACTCCTGACCTCATGATCGACCCACCTCAGCCTCCCAAAGTGCTGGGATTACAGGAATGGGCCACCACGCCCAGCCTAATTTTTAAATACCTATGGGGTCTTGCTATGTTACCCAGGCTGGACTAGAACTCATGGTCTCAAGTGATCCTCCTGCCTCAGCCTCCCAAAGTACTGGGATTACAGGTGTGAGCCACCATGCTCAGTGACCTATCACTCTTATAAGTTGTAGGGAAAAGAGTTCTCTATGTTCTCTTTGTATTAGTATACTTTGTGACGTGATGGATTCATTGTTTTCCATTTCTATTTAAACAGATACTCAGATGTTAACTTTATCCCTGAGAAGAAATGTTACTAAATTTTAAAGCTCTAAGTAATAAATCATCAGGGCCAATTAGTAGAGTTAGAAAGAAACTTGATGATTGGCTCAATTCTCTGATTCTCTGTACGTATAGTAAAATTATGTCCAAAAAGATGAAATGATATATGGAAAGTTACACAGTTGATTAAACCCCTCCCATCTTCTAGAGGTAGTAAGGAAAATTCAGAATTAGCTGTATGTGCAGATTTTCTCTCTGTTATCAGTCAACAACTGAGACAAGTTTTCTAGTAAAAAAGGTGTGAGGACAGATAGAGGCTTGCTTTGTACCTGCTGTGTGCTAGGGACACACTCTTGCAAGTGATTTCTGTCCTAATAGAGCTCATATACTATGTGACTTGGGGGGTCACGTTCTGTTATAGGAGAGCCTATAAAGCATGATACAATTAATAAAAATAATAGCTTTATTTGAGGGCTTTCTGTTCTACACACTGTGCTTTTTGAGTGGTGACAGTTGTTTGTAAGATTCAGTATCTGGGATAATAAAGATAGGGGTTGTAAAAAGAAAAAGTGAAAAAAAGTCAATGTCCAACTGGAGAAGCAGAACCAGTAGGATATATGTGTGCATGTGATTAGATAGATAGAGATGAGAGTTGAAATTGACATTGATTGGTTTATTTGGTTTATTTGATTGTGGGGGCTAGACAAACAAGTCTGAAATCCTCAGGACAGGCTGTAACCCACAGATATGGCTAAAGTTGCTGTCCACGGGCGGAATTATTTCTTCTCTCTGGGAAGCCCCCGTCGCACTTAAAGTCAGCCGATTATGGATTTTTATTACATGTATGATGCCTTCACAGCAACACCTGGATTAGTGTTTGACTGCATAACTAGGGTAGGGCCTAGCCAAATTGATGCATCAAAAAGACCGTCATTTTGTTGTTTTCATTTTTATTGAAGTATATTAGGCACACAGAAAAATGCATGTATCCTAAGTATATAGCTCAAATAATTGTTATAAACAGGACACACTCAGGTTACCAGTACTGTACAGGGTCCCTTTTATATCTATATATTTCATTTGCTTCTTACAACAGTTCATTGAGGGTAGAGATTTCCTCCATTTTATAGACAAGAATTCTGAGGCTCAGAAAGGTCAAGTACCCTATGTTACAGCTAATAAGTGACAGAGCTGGAATTCTAATCAGGGTTTTGAGGCATGTATATAGTATTAGGGAACCCAAGGCTGAAATTGATTGATTCATTGGCGTATATGATTGTCGGGGCTAAACCATTAGTTCTGCTTGGGGATTGGTAGAATCTTTGGAACAAGAATGTTCTACCAAAGAGGACATATAAAACTTTGAGTTAAGTCTTAAAGCATGAATTTAAATTTGCCAGGAAGTGAAAAGTTCCTTTGTAAAAGGTACCAGCAAAAAAATATGATATCATTTCAGGGGACAAGAGATGGTTTGTTGTTGCTAACTATAGAGTCTTTGGACTGTGTTGTCTTAGTATTAATCTCTTAGAGTAATAATTTTCAGCTCAAAAAGGACTTTGAGTACTATTTTGAAGATCTTGAATTTTTATATTTTAGTCAGCGTAACATGAGAGTGAGTTAACTGTATCTGCATTTTAGCAAACATTTTCACAGTGATTTACAAAATAGATTAGAAAGGCTGAAGGAAGAAAGATCTGGTTCTTAGTGAGAACCAGAACTAGAGCACTGATGATTCAGAGGAGGGTAGAGCATGGAATTTATGAAGACTTTCGGAGAGAATTGATGAGATGGATGAACCACTAGAGCTGGATGATGAAAGAAGAGGAGTAATTAAGGATGATTCCAAGTTTCTTTTAAGTATGATCCATTGGGAAACAATTCCAGAGATTAGGAAATACTGAAGGAGAAGCTGTGTTTTGGTCTCTTCTGTCATGAATAGGGTGAATCACAGGTTGATTGGGAGGATGATGAATAAGAGAACGAAAAAGAATGAAATCGGTTCCAGAAGTCTGAGTTTTGGAGCTGAAGGTATTGAAGTGTAAATGTTTAGTAGGCAGTTGGAAATAATTGGAGTGAAGTTAAGGTGGTGGATTTGATAATCACTGACTAATTTATAGAAGTAGGTTGAGGACCAGCCTGGCAACATGGTGAAACCCCGTTTCTACTAAAATACAAAAAATTAGCTGGGCATGGCGGCGTGCGCTGGTAGTCCCAGCTACTCAGGAGGCTGAGGCAGGAGAATTGCTTGAACCCGGAAGGCGGAGGTTGCAGTGACCTGAGATCGTGCCACTGCACTCCAGGCTGGGCGACAGAACGAGACTCCATCTCAAAATAAAAAAAAGAAAAAGAAGAACATGGGTTGAGGCCACGGGTCTGGATTCGTGCTCTCAAGTGACAACAAAAGGTAGAGTGCAGAGGGTTAAGGAAGACCTCCAGTATTTTCAGGGTTACGTGGATGAAGTGGAGTTGGTTGTCATAGAATTAAGACATCAAAGAGATAGTTGTAGCCTGACAAAGCCAGAAGAGATTATTTTCAAGGAGGTTGTAGGCTGATACATTATATAGATATAGTTTATGGGCATGAATATATTTATCTTCAATAAATTGTGCTGGGAAAACTAGATAGCCATGTGCAGGAATAAATTAGACCCCTGTCTCTCACCATATACAAAAATCAGCTCAAAATGGGTGAAATACTTTGATCTTTCAAAACTAGACCCAAAACTATAAAACTACTAGAAGAAAATGCTGGGAAAATGCTTCGGGACACTGATCCAGGCAAAGATATTATGGATAAGACTTCAAAAGCACAAGAAGCAAACAAAAAGGCAGCAAAAGCAAAAATAGACCAATGGGATTATATCAGACTAAACTCCTTCACAGCAAAGGAAACAATAGAATGAAAACACAACTTTTAGAATGGGATAAAATATTTGCAAACTATCTTACAAGGGATTCATATCTAGCATATACAAGGAACTCAACAGTAAAAACAGAAATGATTTAAAAATGAGGGAAGAATCTGAATGGACATTTCCCAAAAGAAGGCACACAAATGGCCATCAAGTATATGAAAAATGCTCAACATCACTAATCATCAGGGAAATGCAAACCAAAACCACAGTGAGATAACATCTCATCTTAGTTAGACTGGCTATTATCAAAAAGACAAAAAATAACATGCTGGTGAGGATTCAGAGAAAAGACAATTCTTATATGCTGCTGGTGGGAATTTAAATTATAGTCGCTAAGAGAAACAATATCAAGATTCCTCCAAGAACTAAAAATAAAACTACCATATGATCCAGTAATCCCACTACTGGGTATTTATCCAAAGGAATATAAATCATTATATCAAAGTAGTGTTAATATCTGCAATCCCATGTTTGTTGCAGCACTATTCACAATAGCCAAGATGTAGAATCAACCTAAGTGTCCACCAGTAGATAAATGGATAATGAAAATGTGGTAAATATACGCGATGGAATACTATTCGTCATAAAAAAGAATGAAATCCTGTCATTTGTGGCAACATGGATGAGACTGGAGGACATTATGTAAAGTGAAATAAGTCAGGTATAGAAAAGTAAATACTGCATGTTCTCATATCCACAATAAGTAATAGCTTAAAAAGTTGAGCTCATAAAGGCAGAAAGTAGAATTGTGGGTATTAGAGGCTGGGAAGGGTAGGGGAAAGGTGAGGATAGGGAGTGGTTAGGTTAACAGGTACAAAATTATAGCAGGAATAAGTTCTCCTGTTCTATAGTACTATAGGGTGACTATGATTAATAACTTCGTGTATATTTTCAAATAGCTGTAAGAGAGGATTTTTGAATGTTACCAACGTACATAAAAAAATGATGAATGTTTGAGGTGAACAGATACTCTGATTACCCTGATCGATCATTACACTTTGTATACGTGTATGGAAATATCACTGTCTCATAAATAAGTACAATTATGTGTCAATTAAAATTTAAAAAAAATTTTTTAAGGACACGGAAACTTAGGTGTAGGTGTAGTGACACATAACCTATAGTCCCAGCTCCTTGAGAGTCTAAGGTGGTGTAGGATCTCTTGAGGTCAAGAGTTTGTGGCCAGCCTGAGCTGGAATATGGAATCCTGAAAATGAGGAACCAAAGAAATAAGCATTTTCTGTATTTAACCAGCACTTAGTCAGAATAAGATTAGTATTACTAGAGTGATACATATTCTCTTGTGAGGTGGGAAAGGGTTTTCTGGTTCTTCTATCACTTAAATGATTACCAAACTCTTAGATGATTCTTGAAGTCCCTCAAGAAAACTTGTGATTTCTAACTATATATATTTTTTCTATACCACATGAAAAAATTGAAAAAATTGGGGATGTTAAGTAATTGCTCACCTATTTTGAACTTTCACATCTTTTAAAAGATAATATTCTTTCATGCTAGGTTTTGGATATAGAGTAAATTCTTTTGGTGTACTTGATAACTAACTCTTTTAACTTAAAAAAAAAAATGTTCTTTTGTCTTCTGTCCTACACCTGAAAGTCTGTTCAAAAGAGTTAAAAATTGGATAAAATGAGTTTGACTTTGGGCCTTTTGTAATACAACAGAGAAGAAAACTAAAGATCACATGTTTTGAAATTCCAGTTTCTTTTCACTGTCATTTCTTCAGAAAGGTTTTCTCTATCCCAGCCAGGCATGGTGGCTCACACCTGTAATCCCAGCACTTTGGGACGCCAAGGGGGATGGATCACCTGAGGTCAGGAGTTTGAGACCAGCCTGACCAACATAGTGAAACCTGTCTCTACTAAAGATAACAAAAGTTAGTCAGGCTTGGGGGTGTGTGCCTGTAATGCCAGCTACTTGGGAGGCTGAGGCATTAGAATTGCTTGAACTTGGGAGGCAGAGGTTGCAGTGAGCTGAGATCATGCCACTGCATTCCAGCCTGGGTGAAAGAGCAAAACTCCATCTCCAAAAAAAAAAAAAAGGTTTTCTTCATTCCTTTTGTCTAAATTAAGTATCATTTGTTTGTTTTTTGAGACAGAGTCTCACTCTGTTACCTACCCTGGAGGGCAGTGGTGTGATCATAGCAGCCTTCAACTCCTGGTCTCAGACTATCCTCCCACTTCAGCCTCTCGAGTAACTGAAACTACACATGTGCACCACCACACCCATCTTTTTTTTTTTTTTTTTTTTTGGTCTTTTTTTGTTTTAAAAGACTGTCTCCCTCTGTTGCCCAGGCTGGTCTTGAACTCCTGGGCTTAAGGCCTACCTTGGCCTCCCAAAATGCTGGGATTACAGGCTTGAGCCACTGCACTAAGTTTGTCACGCTTTCTCATAGCACTTTATTGTCTTTCAGATCAGTCATTATAATTATTTCAAATTATTCATATACAGTATATTATTTCGGTATTCATTTTGTTTAATTTCTCTACCTGTAACTAGACTGTAACTCCATACACAGGAACCATGTTGGTTTTCTACATTACTGTATTTTAAAGTCCTAGTGTAGTGATACTTAGCTTTCAGTAAAGACTTTGAGTAAGTGAGTGAGTGAATGAATGAATGAATGAATGGTGACTGCTTTCAGTATTTTGTAGAAGTGCAGGATGCTATCAATTAAGCAGCCTTTGTCTAGCATGAGGATGAGGAAGTGTTTCTTAGAGGACTTGAAAATGAGTAAGAAGGGGATATGGTATTCAGTGTCCAGTTTTCCTTAGAGGACAAGTAGGATGAATATAGAAAATGTTCCTTTGAATTTAGAAATGTGGAAGTTATATTCATGACCTTAATGGGGTCAATTTTAATAGAGTGAAGGAATGCAATTCAGATTCCATTTGCTCGTGAAATGAATTAGCGAGAAAACAGAGCAAGGAACTTTTCCCAGAAAAGTAGATCTCAGACACTTATTGCTAGCTTATTTATTTGTTTGTTCATAGGGGAGTATGATAAAATGAACTATTACTATGCTTTAAATATTTTCACTGTTACACAAAGAACAAAAGTGCACAAAAACACTACCGTAGTAGAGGCTACCAGGAGGACCTGGTTAGTTGTCGTCTACGAGTTTAGCTGCCACATTTATCTTTCACATTGAAATATTGAATGTATAAGAAAGAAATGTACTTTAGATTGTAAGAAATGAACTTTAGACTGTAAGAAAGAAAATGTACTTTAGATTGGTTTATAGCTTCCACCTAAATCATTAGTCTTCTTATTTTGCAAGAAATTAGGGTACTGAGGAAATCATGGTAGATTATTCACAATGCACCAGAAGCCCTGGCTGCCTCTTTTCCATATCCTTTTTGTAAAGTGTCTTAATTTCTGTGAATTTTGTCTCTTATTTATTTTTTGTTTAACTTTCAGGTGTTGGTAAATCATGCTTATTGCTACAGTTTACAGACAAGAGGTTTCAGCCAGTGCATGACCTTACTATTGGTAAGTTTTATAAAAGGGATGAGAAGCATTAAAAGTTTTGGGTAGTTTAAATGGAAAATGCTAGAAGGTCCATTCTACTAGTGATGATGCTAAAATCCGTGAAACTGGATTTGTTGTTATGCAGTTTTGTCTCTGTCACTTTTTAAAAATATGTGTAGTAAAAATAAATATTACCCAGCTTTGTAGAACTGGTTAGCATGCTGAAAGACAGTAGTTTTTAAGATTTCAATTGTAATTAACGATGAAACAATTAAGAGACAGTATCCAAGCAAGGTAAGAGCAGAAACTTTGACTCAGCTTGCTGGAAGTTGAATCAAGTCTCTGCTACTAACTTGCTATGCAAGTCACTTCCCTGTTTCATGTCTCAGTTTCTCTTTCTGTTCAATGAGAATAGTAGTAGTACCAATCACATGAAGTTACTGTGAGCAGTGAGTTAGTAAATGTAAAGCATTAAAGTGCCTGGCAATGTGAAAGTGCTTTAGACTTTCCTATAATAATTAACTGAGAAAAAGTACCACTGGGCATTTTGTATTTTCCTCAGTTATAAAGAGTAAATGAAATAGTTACTGGTAAGAAATAGTCAACAAATATTAGCTGTTATTATTTAAAATAATGATTTTCCATTTTATTAATATGCAAAGGAAAAAGTTAAGATGAGTGAAAAGCTAAAAACTTTAGGTAATCTTACTATTTAGGATTTTTATTTGTTTAAAAATTATATTTTATATTCTGAAAGCTGAAGAATCTAGCTGGATTATTCTTTTGTGGCTGTAGCCCATTAACTGTAAATTAGTCAAATATGAAGAAACAGATCATTGGAAATCTAGTCATTCTTTACAACGAACTGCTTAATGAATCTTTTTAGCTACTGACTGCTCATTTTCTGTTGACATTATTAATTTACCATTTATAGCATGTTGATCCTTATGTTCTGTGTGTTTTTAAAATACCAAATCAAAGATAGAGCTCATGAATAACATTATTAACTAATAGTTTTCAACTAAGCTACAGGTATAATACTTTGTGGATATATTGAAATCTTTTGTTAGCAACTACTGTCATTAAGACTATCCATATTCTATTTTAATTTTGATAGTTTTAAGTGTATACAATAATGATGGGTGAAACAGGTAACTCATGCTGGTCCTAATAACTGTAACATATTGTTTTATTTTTTGAGACAGGGTCTCATTTTGTAGACTAGGCTGGAGTGCAGTGATGCAATCACAGCTCACTGCAGCCCCCAGATCCCTGGCTCCAGTGATGTTCCCACCTCAACCTCCCAGGTAGCTAGGACTACAGGTATGCGCTACCACGCCTGGCTAATTTTTCGTGTTTTGGTAGAGTCAGGGTTTTGCCTTGTTGCCCAAGCTGGTTTCAAACTCCTGGGCTCAGGCAATCTGCCAGCCTCAGCCTCCCAAAGTGCTGGGATTAAAGGTGTGAGCCACTGCACTGGCCTGTTTAATGAACTCTCTTCCCCACCTCCTATAGAGGCAAATTTGCTCTTTGCTTAATAGGTTTGAAACTAGCCAACTTTAGGCATGACTCAGTTCTAAGATAACTAGCAAAACAGTTGTTTTTAGTATAGGATACTAAACAACAGTGTTCTTCCTTTTCTTTGACTCTTATGTATAAAGTTCTAAGTTAGTATGGCACACCAAGTGGAGAAGATGGACCTGAGCCTGCTGTCAGAAGTTAACATAGGCCAAGCTTGTCCAACCCATGACCTGCATGTAGCCCAGGACAGTTTTGAATGAGGCCCAACACAGATTCATATATTTTCTTAAAACACTATAAGATTTTTTTTGCTTTTTTTTTTTTTTTTGGCTCATCACCTGTCAGTGTTTGTATATTTTATGTGTGGCCCAAGACAGTTATTCTTCTTCCAGTGTTGCCCAGAGAAGCCAAAAGATTGGACACCTCTGCCATAGGCTGTACTTGTGAGGAGAGATAAAGGAGTAGACTCGAGAGTTGTTTGGGAAACTATAACTCGTATAAACTGCCAGCTGGCTTCACACTAGGTTTGCTAATGGCAGGCACCGGGAAATAGGAGGCTGAAAGAGAAGAAAAACCAAGGATCTTTTTCTCCTTGGGTTGACTGTGTGTTCTCCATTCCTCTGGCTCTAGCCCCTGCCTGGCAGGCCCAAGTGGTCTGGTTCCTGAGCTCTGATAACCTTTTTCCCTCTTGTCTTTCTAGCCGAGGGGTGGTAGCAGCTTCCTGCTGTTTGTAATCTCTGGGCTTATTCACCATCTCTTCTTTGGGTTTTTGGGGGCTCTTTGTTTACTATAACCAAGTCCCTACATTAAATTCCCTGTACCCTATGTACTTAAAGTGTAGTTTCTGTTTTTCTGGTTGCACTGACTGGCATACCATTTTTTTTCTAACTTTTACAGTTGGTTGTAAATGACAAAAATTTACCTAGATGGGTTTAAACAAAAGGGCAATTTATTATTTTAATATTCAGGTATGTCTCAACATGAGGGCAGGGAGCCAGCTGGGTCAGCCTGGAACCAGAGCTCAGAGCTTTTAAGGAGGGAACACAGGAAATTCTGTTTCTCAGTCTTCCATCCTTCCCTCATTGTCGCCCATTCTCTTCTCATGCCGGTTTCATTTTTCTCTCTCCCTTTTGACCATTGTTTTTGATTTCCCTATCTCCATGATGGGAAATGGCCATTGTCAATAGCTCCAAAGTTCATATACCATTCAGGAGAGCAGAGATTCTCTTTAACTCAGTTCTAAGTTTCCTAGGCAAGAGAGTTCATTGGCTCAATTTGGTTCAGGCCCACTTATCTCTTGTTCTGTCCACTCTCTTCATGGGCCCAGAATCACTTTTATACAACATGGTTTCCAAATTGGTAGTCATAGGAGCAATCTGGGTGAGTAGTCATACATAGCCACCACCAGAATTCCCTCACACCTAGCTATTCTAGCTAGTCACCATGTCCTTATCTTTTGTCCCCTGTAATGATCAATTCTCTACTCTGTTTATAAACCATTGACTCCTGAGCTCATGATTCTTCTCAGTCTGCCTCTCTTGCTTTCTCTCCTACTTTTCTCTAACACGTGTAGACACTATGTGCCATCAAGTCTTTGCTGCTTGCTCCTGCCTGAACACTTAGTACTTTTTCATACCCTCAGTCTTTCTCTTCTCAGAGGATGCCATTGCTTGACATATTTGCTTATTACAGTTCTTTTCTGAACAACTGTCCATATCCCAAACTATAGCTCCCATTTAAAGGAAGTAAGATTTATATACCCACACTTATGGAGAAACATTGTTAACAGGAAAGGAACAACTACTGTATAGGCACAGTTTCAATATAATGCTCAGCAGCAATATGGATTCCTAGCAGCTCATGCGTTAGAAATTCATTATTCATAATCAGGATCAGTCCTCCTAAAAAGGCAAAGTAAATTTTATGGAGGATGTATGTAGGTAGTCCTGTCTTTTTACCTGCTGTGTGTTAAGGGAAATTACACCCCATACACATTCATAAAATGGATTGTTTTTTGTTGGGGTCATAGTCCAACCATGGCTTTAGCAACAGTCTGTTATTACAGAACGAAGATGGTAGCTATCATGAACTATTTTTTTAAGTTGAAATCTTATTTTAGATCCTATAAAGTGAACATAAATGTACTCTATACATTCACTCTACAGAGTCTCAATATTTAAGATGTTTCAGGATATTTGAGGTAATGATACTTTAAAAAATTATCTGAAGCAAACAGAACATTTAGGATCATAAAACTGTTCTCAGAATGCTGATAGGTGCTTAATGTTCATTGTTGATAATGATAATTACATTGTTTTCACTGAAAGTCATTTTTTAAAGTAAAAGCCAACTCTGGAAGAGGAAGAGTAAAGGGGTGCTTCTTGTCACTACAACTTATGTAGAGTTGCATACATACATTAAAAGGGTATTCAGTACCACCATTCCTTCAGTCAAGCTAAATACAGGCCTGTAGAAGCAGTATTGTTAAGACATGTTTTTGCCTTCATTGGCCCAAGACCTCCTTAACATTTTTGACACCCATCACAGCAATATATTTTTCAGACATAAAAAAAGTTAGCAGTTATTGTCACATATTTTTAAAAAGAACATTAGAATTTTTGGTAAAATAAGTAGTAAGACAGTATCTTTACTCTGCTGCATACTTGCCTTTGCTGGATGAATAAATGAGGGTGGAAAAATTTAAGGTTGGTTTGTGACTAAGAAGGTATTAAATGATAGAAAAGAGAAAATAAAAGACCATGAAAGTTTTTAAAAGGCTGTGTACAAATATTCTTTAACCTTTGACTATCTCTCTCAGTGAGAATTGTTAAGAAATGAATCATAGAAGCAGTTTATAAATAGCTTCATGGACACAATTCAGAAGGTTCAGACTAGAGCCTTGCTCCTCAAAAGATGATTCGTGTGCTGTTGCGCTGGACCAGCAGCAGCATCAGTATCGTGTGGGAGCTTGTTAAAGAACTTACTGAATCATAATTTGCATTTTAACAGGATCTCCAAGTGATTCATATGGGCACTGAAGGTTAAAAAACATTGGAGAAATGACTTTTAAATATTGATTACCCAGCTGGAAATACATTTTATGTTCTTTGCCTGGTGCACACATCCTAGCCTCTCAGTGGCTTTATTTTTCTCCCCCTGTCCCCAGTGATCTTGGTTCCACCCTGCTTCAGCTACTCCCTCCCATAGTTACTCTCAGGACTCATCATTACCAGTATCTGGAACCACTTCAGAATTTAGTTTCATGCATTGACTATTTGACTTTCTATCCTGTCCTTCCTGCTCACTTTCTTTAGTCCCTAATGCTAACAATTTTTTCACCTCATCAAAATTATGCCATTGATTCTACCATCTTTTCACTCTCATCTCTCTTGTGTTCCTACTTTCCTCCTTAATCATTCCTGCATATACCCACAGTTTTCTTGTCCCTCTCATGCTGTATCATAGTCTTGTGGCTAAACCATAGGTTAAATCCAATCATCTATTCCTAACACGTACAGCTAGACATGTCTGGAGAAAAGTACAGAGCCATACTAACTAGTCTCATTTTAATTTCTTGGACACTCACGTCAAGTAAACCCTTAGTACTACCTGACAATTGTACTTTTATTTCCATTATATGCACCCTTTAGTTTCCTGTAGAACGATATCAGACTTTCTTGCTCTTTAAGCAAGATATCTTTGCTGTCTTTACTCTCAGCTGATAACCCGGTTTCGGTTTCACTCAGAAAATAGAGGCAAGTAGAAGAGGGTTTTCACAGGTTTCCACCACTGCATTGACCCACCTACCTGCATTGTGCCCATAAACTAAGCCTTTCCCTTGGTGCTATGGATAAACTTAAGTTCTTAGCCAGGGCCTACTGAAGGACACTGCTTTAGTAGTTCTTTTTGCTTTCAGGCGTCATTAATTTTTCCCTTTTTGATGGTTATTTTTCATGGCTCTCTTTTCCAGCTTTTAATCTGTATACCTATATACACACATTCATACCCATCCTCCCACCTAGATTTATTGTTCTCCTTAACGTTTTATACAAGTAAATATAAGTAAATAGATTTTACCCCACCTATAAAAAGTAAGGTCCATGACAGCAGATGGTTCTCTGTTTTGTTTATTGCTGTATCTGCACCTGGTACATACTACGGACTCTAAAAATATTTGCTAAATATTCTGCCTACTTAGTGGAGGAACACTTCATAAAGCTGTACTTGCCATTGCAGGGCTTAATGCTTGCATTCCTTTATGTTATACTGTTCAGTTATGTTGCTTACAAATAATGCATAGCCCGCCAATTTCCACTACATTTAATTCACTACCTACAAATGGACAGTTTGACAAATGTTAGTCTTGTGGCTAGGCCATTTATATGTTGATTTCACCTTCTTACCTATCTCCCCGACTTCCTTAAACCAGTCAACCTATAAGAAATGATTGCTGGGCTCACGCCTATAATCCCAACACTTTAGGAGGCAGAGGCAAGAGGATCACTTGATGCCAGATGTTTGAGACCAGCCAGGGCAACAGAGTGAGATCCCATCTCTACAAAAAGTTTAAAAATTAGTCAGGCGTGGTGGCACACACCTGTAGCCCCAGCTACTTGGTAGACTGAGGTGGGAGGATTGCTTGAGCTCAAGAGTTTAAGGCTGCAGTGAGCCATGATAGCTGCAGTGAGCCATGATAGCACCACTGCACTCCAGCCTGGGCAACAGAGCAAGACCCTGCCTCACAAAAAAAAAAAAGAAAAAAAAAAAGAAAGGAATGATTGGTGGAAATGAAAGTGTACTTTTAGGACAAAGTAATCGAATTGAAGCGTGATTGCTTCCGTCAGGGCTCACCACAGGAAATCAGTTTTAAAATACACCTCATTTATTTGAGGTTCAGTTTTCTAGTAACTTGAGTTGCCTAGAACAACATTGCCAAGAAGTTAGAATAATAGTTTAAAAGACCTCTCGAACTTCTCATTAAGCTCTCAAAAAGTCTCTGTAGCTGAAAAATAATTTTTTTGAGACCGAGTCTCGCTTTATCGCCCAAGCTGGAGTGCAGTGGCACCGTCCTGGCTCACCGCAACCTCCACCTTCCAGGTTCAAGCGATTCTCCTGCCTCAGCCACTCAAGTAGCTGGGGCTACAGGCACGTACCACCATGCCTGGATAATTTTTTGTATTTTTTTTTTTTAGTAGAGATGGGTTTTCACGGTGTTAGCCGAGATGGTCTTGATCTTCTGACCTCGTGATCTGCCTGCCTCGGCCTCCCAAAGTCCTGGGATTACAGACATGAGCCGCCGTGCCTGGCCCTCTGTAGCTGATTTTTAAAATGTGGAAGTATTTTCCTCTCAGAGTGTGATCATTGTGAAAATGTTGTAAGAATCTGGAGAGAGTTAAATTCCCTATATAACTTTGGCCCTCCAGCAACCACTGAGTGGTGTGTGTTAGTGCCTTCTGAAGCTTTTAAATGTATTCCTAAACACACACACACAAAGCTGTTCTAATTTGCACTCTCCCTGCTGATGTATCAAAGTGCCCATTCCTTCTCATCCTTCCTTCTACTGCAGCTCATTCAGTTTTTAATATTTGTAAATTAGAGACAAAAAAAGTTTTGTTTTGTTTTTTTACTTTTTCATTCTTTTTTAGTGAGGCTGAGCATTTTTCCTATGTTTAAGAACTATTTATCTTCTCTTTGATTTTACTTGTCATATATCTTTGTCTTTTTTTTTTTTTTTTGCTACTTTGAATTATTAAGGGATAACTAGTTGTTTTTGTTTTTTGTTTTTTTTTTAACTCAAATCTATTGTGTCTTCCTAGCCTTGCTCTTTGCAAAAATTACATATAATGTCTTAAATATTCTTCTGTAACTTTAAATTTGCATTCTATTTGGTATGTGGTCATGTATATCATTTTCTTTTTTTAAATTTTATTTTAGATATGGGGGTGCATGCGCATGTTTGTTACATGGGTATACTGTGTACTGGTGGGTACTGGGCTTCTGGCATACCCATTACCCAAATAGTGAATATTGTACTCAATAGGTAATTTTTCATCCTTCACCCCCTTCCCAAACTCCACTTTTTTGAAGTCCCCAGTGTTTATTATTTCCATCTTTATGTCTGTGTGTACCCATTGTTTAGCTCCTACTTTATAAGCAAGAATATGCAGTATTTGATTTTTTGAGTTAGTTCACTGAGGATAATGGCCTTCACCTCCATCCCTGCTGCTGCAAAAGACACGATTTCATTCTTTTTTATGGCTGCTATCATTTTCTTTAATCCCTATATAGCTCGTGGCCTCACACCATTAAATAAGCCATTCATTCTTGTTCTATTACCTTTGTAATATGTTAAATCCCTGTGTGTAAGCAAGCCTGTTTGAGGGTGCCAAAATATGTTTTGTTCATCTTTCTTTTCTTTTTTTTTTTTTTTTTTGAGACAGAGTCTCATTTAGTTGCCAGGCTGGAGTGCAGTGGTGCAATCTCTGCTCACTGCAACCTCCACCTCTTGGATTCAAGTAATTCTCATGCCTCAGCCTCCCGAGTAGCTGGAATTACAGGCGCGTGCCACCACACCCAACTAATTTTTGTAATTTTAGTAGAGGCGGGGTTTCACCATGTTGGCCAGGATGGTCTCGATCTCGCGACCTTGTGATCCACCTGCCTTGGCCTCCCACGTCTTTTTTTCTATTTCATGAGGCAATATCATACTGTGGTAGTTGTTGTAACTTTGTAGTGTACTTCATGCCAGTTGGTGTTCTTTCTTTCCTTTCTAGGTTTTCTTGATTATTCTTGTGCATTTGTTCTTCCAGATGGAACTTTGCCAAGTTGCAAGACTGTTAGTGAGGCTTTTAAATTTGAAAATAATTTTGTTCAATTTATGAGCTAATTTGGAGATAATTTATGTTTTTACAGCATTGATTATCTGTTTATACACATAATATATATTTTCATTTATTCAGACTTTCTTAAATGCTGTTCAGTAAAATTTTACAGTTTTGTTCATATAGGCCTTATGCTTTTCTAAGTTTGTTTTGAGATTTTGTAGATTTGTTGCTATTGTAAGTAAATTTTTTTCATCACTGTTGTTAAATTATTTTGCATGTTCTAGGTAGACTGTTTAGTCCTATCTGTAAGTTATGATTTTTTCCTAAGCCAAAATCTGTTTCTCTTAATTTTGTTACTCTAATTTTTGACCAAAGTCTCTAGAATAATTTCCAAATTGAAAATATTATAATATTTTTCTCAGTATAATTTGAATTATTCTAGGGTTTTGCCATTAAGTGTGGTGTTTGCTGTTTTGTTTTACATAGAAAATTGAGGACATTGCTTTTTGTATCTAGTTTTCCTTTGTTTCTAGAATTAGGAAAAATCAGGCCACAAGTCTCATTTTGAACAAGTCTTCCCACAAGTCTTCCATTTTCAACTTCTGCAGTGTCTAGGTTCCAGGAACAGGAATAGGGGATAGGAGTCCATATGTTACCATGCTGGTAAGGAAGGCTGTTTGCTCTACACCTAGCTGTGCTCTCTGCTTAGCACCCCACCTAGTACCCCAGCAGCCTGGAAGTTCTGGCCTTGACATTACAAGGAGGCCTGAATGGGCACGCCCCAGCCTTACCTAGGTAAGGAGCCACATTCTGCCTCTGCACATATCTGTACCAGTGACTACCTGTCTCTGACAGATGGCCCTTTCTCACAGGGGCTATCATCATTAGTCATGTGGATGGTAGTTTAGACATTCTAGTGCATAATATGGAATAATAATTATTGTACCTGACATATTAAATACTTACTGTGTGCCAGACACTGTTCTATTTCATATGTAATCATCTTTTAATCTTAAAAAAACTCATGAGGTAGGTATTATGAATACCATTTTACACATGAGAAAACTAAGACAAAGAAGGGGCTTAATAACTTGCCCAGGGTCACACAACCTAGTAGATATTGATTATGAATGCTCAGTAAATGATGCAAGGATGATAATGATTGGAGACAATTAAAAAGTGTACCTATTCAGAGTATTTGATTCTGGAAGCTTGTAAGTGAATAACGTATCTGAGAAAATAAGCATTACACCCTGACAATGTCAGGTAAATGAGGTCTTGACTTTGACTTCACAGAAATTTATCTAGCAGCCAAATTGGCTGTTAATTGAAAATGGATCTGGGAAGGGGGCCTCAAAGGCATAGAGAATAACAATTTATCACATAAAAAAAGAGAAGGAAACCTTTCTAAATGGAATTCTCAAGCATGTATGCATCCAAGGAAAAGGATTTAAAAATGTTAATATTCCAGAAAAGAAGTCAAGTTTTTGGTTTCTGTATTTGTTTCTGAGGCTTCCAAGAGACTAGGATTCAGTGTTTTCATTTGTCACATAGTATTAAAGGGTAAAACCTACATTGAACCCAGTTGTGGGAAGGTAAATGGGAAAGAGCTATATTTCTGAAGCTGACATTAAAGTGTGTTTTTGCTTCATTTGATAGGAAAACAGAAACCATAGTTTTTCAGTAATCAACAACACTTGTCAGTTTTTCTTTTTGAGATGTGTATTTTTTTCCCACCACCATTTTTTAACCTCATGCCTAAATATAATACAATAGCCTTTTAACTGGTCTCTTTGCTTCTTGTGTTTTGTTGTTGTTGTTGTTGTTTTGTTTTTCTTTATCCATCCTGACCTGGTTGATAAGTGAAGTTAAAATGTCTATTGTATTATGACATATCCCTGGTTTAAAAACATTCTTGATGTTCACTTAACAGGTTTATTTAAAATTGGATGTATTTTTGGAGGTAAAATCATTGTTTAAAGATTTTAAGCTTCATGACTTCTTCCTGCTTACTTTATTAATTGTTTTTGTTTTTGTTTTTGTTTTTTGAGACAAAGTCTCACTGTGTTGCCCAGGCTGGAAAGCAGTGGCACAATCATGGCTCACTGCAACCTGGAGTTCCTAGGCTCAAGTGATCCTTCCCCGCTTCAGCCTCCCAAGTAGCTGGGACCACAGGCACATGCCACCATACCTGGCTCATTTTTTAATTTTTCATGGAGACTGGGTCTCCCTATGTTGCCCAGGCTAGTCTCCAATTCCTGGGCTCAAGCAATCCTCCTGTCTCAGCCTCTCAAAGTGTGGGATTACAGGCCATACTGAGCCACTGGGTCCAGGTGATCTGCTTAATTTGAGTAAAGAGACGAACATACTAAAACCCAATTCTAGCTAGGGTAAGCAAAGGAAATATTCTAGAATATCTGTAGTTATATATGGAACCTACAGTAAGTTGGAAACTTTATCTTGGAATTGGGCAGGAACAAAGCATCTTGGAGGTCAGGAAGCAGAAACTATTAATAGCTCTCCTGCAGCAGGAGCAGTTGTGTTAGCTTCTCATCTGCTCGGATGGAATGATCAGAAGTCAGTTTCCATATCTTTAGCCCTCTGCTCAAGATACCAGCTCCAGAGAGGGAGCATCTGCTTGCTTTTGCTAGCCTTGCCTTCCTTACCTGCTCACCCTTGGTACCAGGAGCATTCATGGGTTGGTCTGTTTCTAGTCTGTAGTTGTTTTTTGTTAAATTTGACATTATGAGCAATGTAGATAGTTTTGGATTGTGCTTAAAAGCCAGCCCATCCCTGACAGTGGAAGGAAAAATAAAAATAAATTTTTCTCTCTCTCTGTCTCATTTGTACGTAGAAACAATAGATTCTACGTACAATAGATTCTACTCTGTCTGATATCTCGCTGACATGCAGAATTTTGTGCTTCAGTATATTCATTTTCAATACGGAGTATTTCAAAGAACATCTGTATCTTACTTAGCAACTGGTTTCTTCCCCCGACAAATTTCATTTTTCATGTCATTAATGGGTTTTGTGTATGACTCCACCCTGTGGCATAGAACAGATATGAATATATATATTCACATAGATATGTCATGAATCTATATGCATATGTAGGTGCATATATATGTAAACACTGTAATGGTTTTATGTGGCATAATTTGTCAATTTTTCATTTTTCAGTCTGATACATCATGACCCCTGAATCTCTTTTCTCTAGCTTTCTTGTATTTCTGGGCCTGAGAAACATAAACATCATTTTTAGTTTCTTGGTATTCATCAGGCCTGTAGGATGGAATAACTATTATAATATAGAGTAAACGCTCATCAGGTTTTATGTCATGAAACAAATTACCTTTGTTTCTCACCCTTCTAATCACAGTTGGGGAGTTATGGGAGATGCTGAATTGGAATTCCGACATTGGGCAGTGTGTTCTTCTCTGGGAAACTAGAAGTTGTTTTTCTGCCAGGATAACATTTGGTTTCTGGGTACCATGTGTGTCCTCCCTTCACCCTGACTCTGATCTAAATACTGATTGAACATACTCTAGGTAGTAATGATTTGGTATAAGAGATGTATTACTTTCAGAGTTGTCTTCACAACTGTTTGCCCTTCTAAAATTATCCCCTATTTTTCTACTATTTTGATGACTGAATGAGTACTTTCCAAAGACGATAAATGCAAGTTAAAAGCCAAAGTAGTAAACTTGTGGGTGTGAAGTCTGTGTTCCTTCTGACCTGTAATCCGATTTCTTATAATTTGCCTAAAATTATAGTAAGTTGAAAAATGTATGCAGAAAGTTCATTTTAGCATTCATTATTTAGTGAAAATAGGAGAACAACCTAAATCCTGTCTCTTATACACATCTAGATGTGTATAAGAGACAGGTAAGGAGCCACATTCTGCCTCTGCACATATCTGTACCAGTGACTACCTGTCTCTGACAGATGGCCCTTTCTCACAGGGGCTGTCATCATTAGTCATGTGGATGGTAGTTTAGACATTCTAGTGCATAATATGGAATAATAATTATTGTACCTGACATATTAAATACTTACTGTGTGCCAGACACTGTTCTATTTCATATGTAATCATCTTTTAATCTTAAAAAAACTCATGAGGTAGGTATTATGAATACCATTTTACACATGAGAAAACTAAGACAAAGAAGGGGCTTAATAACTTGCCCAGGGTCACACAACCTAGTAGATATTGATTATGAATGCTCAGTAAATGATGCAAGGATGATAATGATTGGAGACAATTAAAAAGTGTACCTATTCAGAGTATTTGATTCTGGAAGCTTGTAAGTGAATAACGTATCTGAGAAAATAAGCATTACACCCTGACAATGTCAGGTAAATGAGGTCTTGACTTTGACTTCACAGAAATTTATCTAGCAGCCAAATTGGCTGTTAATTGAAAATGGATCTGGGAAGGGGGCCTCAAAGGCATAGAGAATAACAATTTATCACATAAAAAAAGAGAAGGAAACCTTTCTAAATGGAATTCTCAAGCATGTATGCATCCAAGGAAAAGGATTTAAAAATGTTAATATTCCAGAAAAGAAGTCAAGTTTTTGGTTTCTGTATTTGTTTCTGAGGCTTCCAAGAGACTAGGATTCAGTGTTTTCATTTGTCACATAGTATTAAAGGGTAAAACCTACATTGAACCCAGTTGTGGGAAGGTAAATGGGAAAGAGCTATATTTCTGAAGCTGACATTAAAGTGTGTTTTTGCTTCATTTGATAGGAAAACAGAAACCATAGTTTTTCAGTAATCAACAACACTTGTCAGTTTTTCTTTTTGAGATGTGTATTTTTTTCCCACCACCATTTTTTAACCTCATGCCTAAATATAATACAATAGCCTTTTAACTGGTCTCTTTGCTTCTTGTGTTTTGTTGTTGTTGTTGTTGTTTTGTTTTTCTTTATCCATCCTGACCTGGTTGATAAGTGAAGTTAAAATGTCTATTGTATTATGACATATCCCTGGTTTAAAAACATTCTTGATGTTCACTTAACAGGTTTATTTAAAATTGGATGTATTTTTGGAGGTAAAATCATTGTTTAAAGATTTTAAGCTTCATGACTTCTTCCTGCTTACTTTATTAATTGTTTTTGTTTTTGTTTTTGTTTTTTGAGACAAAGTCTCACTGTGTTGCCCAGGCTGGAAAGCAGTGGCACAATCATGGCTCACTGCAACCTGGAGTTCCTAGGCTCAAGTGATCCTTCCCCGCTTCAGCCTCCCAAGTAGCTGGGACCACAGGCACATGCCACCATACCTGGCTCATTTTTTAATTTTTCATGGAGACTGGGTCTCCCTATGTTGCCCAGGCTAGTCTCCAATTCCTGGGCTCAAGCAATCCTCCTGTCTCAGCCTCTCAAAGTGTGGGATTACAGGCCATACTGAGCCACTGGGTCCAGGTGATCTGCTTAATTTGAGTAAAGAGACGAACATACTAAAACCCAATTCTAGCTAGGGTAAGCAAAGGAAATATTCTAGAATATCTGTAGTTATATATGGAACCTACAGTAAGTTGGAAACTTTATCTTGGAATTGGGCAGGAACAAAGCATCTTGGAGGTCAGGAAGCAGAAACTATTAATAGCTCTCCTGCAGCAGGAGCAGTTGTGTTAGCTTCTCATCTGCTCGGATGGAATGATCAGAAGTCAGTTTCCATATCTTTAGCCCTCTGCTCAAGATACCAGCTCCAGAGAGGGAGCATCTGCTTGCTTTTGCTAGCCTTGCCTTCCTTACCTGCTCACCCTTGGTACCAGGAGCATTCATGGGTTGGTCTGTTTCTAGTCTGTAGTTGTTTTTTGTTAAATTTGACATTATGAGCAATGTAGATAGTTTTGGATTGTGCTTAAAAGCCAGCCCATCCCTGACAGTGGAAGGAAAAATAAAAATAAATTTTTCTCTCTCTCTGTCTCATTTGTACGTAGAAACAATAGATTCTACGTACAATAGATTCTACTCTGTCTGATATCTCGCTGACATGCAGAATTTTGTGCTTCAGTATATTCATTTTCAATACGGAGTATTTCAAAGAACATCTGTATCTTACTTAGCAACTGGTTTCTTCCCCCGACAAATTTCATTTTTCATGTCATTAATGGGTTTTGTGTATGACTCCACCCTGTGGCATAGAACAGATATGAATATATATATTCACATAGATATGTCATGAATCTATATGCATATGTAGGTGCATATATATGTAAACACTGTAATGGTTTTATGTGGCATAATTTGTCAATTTTTCATTTTTCAGTCTGATACATCATGACCCCTGAATCTCTTTTCTCTAGCTTTCTTGTATTTCTGGGCCTGAGAAACATAAACATCATTTTTAGTTTCTTGGTATTCATCAGGCCTGTAGGATGGAATAACTATTATAATATAGAGTAAACGCTCATCAGGTTTTATGTCATGAAACAAATTACCTTTGTTTCTCACCCTTCTAATCACAGTTGGGGAGTTATGGGAGATGCTGAATTGGAATTCCGACATTGGGCAGTGTGTTCTTCTCTGGGAAACTAGAAGTTGTTTTTCTGCCAGGATAACATTTGGTTTCTGGGTACCATGTGTGTCCTCCCTTCACCCTGACTCTGATCTAAATACTGATTGAACATACTCTAGGTAGTAATGATTTGGTATAAGAGATGTATTACTTTCAGAGTTGTCTTCACAACTGTTTGCCCTTCTAAAATTATCCCCTATTTTTCTACTATTTTGATGACTGAATGAGTACTTTCCAAAGATGATAAATGCAAGTTAAAAGCCAAAGTAGTAAACTTGTGGGTGTGAAGTCTGTGTTCCTTCTGACCTGTAATCCGATTTCTTATAATTTGCCTAAAATTATAGTAAGTTGAAAAATGTATGCAGAAAGTTCATTTTAGCATTCATTATTTAGTGAAAATAGGAGAACAACCTAAATCTGTAGCAATAAAGTATCAAGTTAGTAAATTATCTGTACACAAAAGAATATTATGCAAACATCAAAAATAATGGCATAGTTTTATGTTTATTGATTTGCAAGGATGTTTGTGATACAGAATAATGTCTGTGATGTATTATTAAATAAATAAAAAGCAAATTGTAGAGCAGAATTTTTATGTTCCCATTTATACAGAATTATATACTTACTTCTGCATGTGTATTCATGGAGCACTGTCTGGGAAGTATGTTAAAACATTGGTTATAGCTAATGGCAGATTTGGAGATTTCTTTCCTTGCTAATTACTCATGCTTGGAAACAATACTATGATATTGAAATGTATCTGTCCCTTTTTGGTGATTTTTATACCATATTAATGTAATTTTTAAGAAATTTTAATATTTAACATTTGTGATTAATAATTATGGCTCTTGGATGATCTCTTTTTTAATTTTTATGTTACTGAGCCTGCAAAACATGAAGATCACAGTTGGTTTCTTAATATTGACTCTGCCACATTTCAGTATCTTAGTATTTTAATTATGTCCTTAGCTTATGTCTTATTAGCACCTCTTCCTTAGCTTATATATTTTCTAAGTATAGGAGCTGCATTTGTTAAAGTCTATCTGTATATTACCTAGCATAGCATGTCTTGGAAGTAAACATTCTGTTTTGAATCCTCAAAAGTGAGATATATTCCCACTAATTTTGTAACAAATCATTTTGTACTCCATTTAGGTGTAGAGTTCGGTGCTCGAATGATAACTATTGACGGGAAACAGATAAAACTTCAGATATGGGATACGGTAAGTATAGGAAAAATGCACTGTGTGATCTCAGTAAAGTTGCTTTATGAAAGTACATTGTACGTTTGTTTTAATGTTATTATATGCCTGTTATGGTTTGTTAGACACTAACTTCCTGCAGCCTTGAGGTGAAATGTGGTGCTGGAGTAGATTGGTTTTTCTTATGCGCTGTTTTCAATAGATGGGCCCCGGGTGTTGGTGTTAGTGAGCATATCTGAGTGAATGCTCATGTTATGTGGTCTAAATTGAAATGCTTTAGAAACTGTATTTTTAGGAAAAACAATCAGCGTGTCTCAAGTACACGTAGGAAGTAAAATAAGAATATCAATATTATACAATAACTTATTCTTCAAGCTTATTATTTTAAATATTTTGGTCCTAACAACTTGAAGTCATGTTGCTCTTAATCTTTTATCCTAATTCTGTCATACCCGTGTTCACTGAGTACCTGTTATATGCCATACAATATTGTTTTTAATCGTGATTCCTCATCTGAACCATAATATACAGAAAATGATTTGAGTGACTGTTTTCTCTATTCTCCCATTTTAGATGCATAAAAGTGAAGTGACTGTATTGTATACATTGGGTGGCTTAAGGTAGCAATTTTCAAACCATTTTGTTTCAGAACTGCTTTATACTTTTAAAAATTAATGAAGACCCCCAAAGAGCTCTAGCTTATATGGCTTAAAGGTATTAGTATTTACCATATTAGAAATTAAAAATGGGAAACGTATCAAATATTCAATCATTAATTCATTTTCAATTAATAAATTACTTGTTAGGGTAAATAATACAATTGTAATGGAAACTATATTTTCCAAAACAAACAACTACATTTTTCTAGTGAGACTAGTGATATCTGTCTGCTGAATAGAAGACACTGGATTCTCATATCTGCTTCTGCACTGAGCCTTACATATGTTGTTTAATTGAAGTATGTTAAGAAAATCCAGCCTCACACAAATAGTCAGTTGGGAAATGGAGGACCACATGGACCCTTAAAGAGTCTGAGGAATTCCCAGAATCCTCGGATCACACTTTGAGAACCACTGCTTTAGGGCATTAGGAGATAATTCTTCGCAGAACCCCAGTTAAGAAAACCTGAAAGGTCTCCTGTTGTGTCAAAGACCATATTCTCTAAACCAGTAAATGAGATATAAATCATCATATACCTGTGGCCTATTTTTCTTCAGTCACTCAGTCTTAGTTTCTCACTTGTCATGTGTAGTAGCCATTGAAAGAAGGAACCTTAGAGAACATCCAGTCTCACAGACTGGATTCCCTAGACCAAGCAAGTTACTGAAGGCTGCTGTGGGACCTGGGTTTCCTGATCTTCCTATGTGTCACAGTTGTCCCCTAAATGATAACCCTACATGTCTGTCTTGTCCTGTCCTTGAATTGTCCACTCAACTCTTGGTTCTTGTGCTTTTTTGCCTCTTCTTCCTCAGTGAAGATTCACACTTTTACTATTTCTTAGGGATTTCCCATGTGAGCCTAAAGCATCTCAAAACTTTTGATTTGCATTCTCTCAGGCAACATCTCAAAACTGTGTGGAAAAGAGGAAAATAAAATACACAAAGTCCCTTTTTTCCTAGAAATTTAAAATTAATAATCTCCAACCAAAAAGAAGTATATTCTACTTCTGTATTAAAAGAGTTTCTCTCTTCTTGTTTTTGAGACAGGGTGTCTGTCACCCAGGCTGTAGTGCAGTGGCGCAATCATAGCTCACTGCAGCCTCGAACTCCTGGGCTCAAGTAGTCCTCCCACTTCAGTCTCCTGAATAGCTGGGACTACAGGCGTGCACCACCACACCCGGCAGAGTTTCTGTCTCTTATTCAGAACTGATTTACATAAACTAAGTTACTCTTTTTAGCTTATAACCTTGTGTAACACACATCTTTGCATTGTGTAATGTGAACCAGACTACTGTTATTCTTCAATAAACATATTTTTCATTTCTTACATTTTTGCATAAATACTTGCATTGCTTAAAGTGCCTTTTTTTTTCTTTTCCATTTAAGGCAACTAAGATATCAGCTCTTTTTGAAGCCTTTTTGACCCTCATGGGAATAACTTATTCTTCCCGTAGTATTTTGTGCATATATCTCTTGTAGTTCTGGTCCCATTGTCATAGCTTTTTGTTCACATTAGCTACCCTTCTTAGAATAAGCATTATGAGGGAAGGATCCACCTATATCTTAGGCAGCTTTGTATCCTGCATTCTTAGCTTGGTGACTGATACATACAGCGTTTGGTAAATTTTAATGAATGAATAGAGAATCTCATTCTGTCTAAGCAACTTGTAGGGTCACTGGATGTGTTCAGGAGATGTCATCTACTAAATTAAAGTACATAGTTTTGAAAAGGAAAGGTTAATATAGTAATGATAATTATGTGATATTTTGGGCATAAACCACTTCATTGTCTGTAGGTTATTTTATTCACCTGTTCTTCTATTCTTAAAGTAGTCCCTTAAATAATCTTTGTTTTTTGAAACTTGAGTAAGCCATTCATTTCCTAGTTGTCTGTTTTGTAGATTAACTCATCATGCATTCTTTTGATAGAAGCCTGGTTTTTTGTGGGTGTTTTTTTGTTTTTGTTTTTGCTTGAGTTGATTTCTTTGCACAACAATAAACTTACAAAAGAAATCTGAAATAATTTCTTTTGCTGGACAGTATGAGAAGGGAATAGAAGAAAAACCCGTGTTTGTGTTCTTCTAGGAGGGCAGAGGGCTCGTTTTCTTTCCTCTATTTCTGAGAGAGACTGTGGTCCCTTTAAAGACATCATAACGCCCAAGAAAGAATTCGACCACTTCCAACTTCTACATGGAGAGCTCCCAACGAATGGCCTGATCCAGATTTAAAGGACTGTTTAAAATAATTTAACTTATTTCTTTTGGAGGTTGTTTCTTGAGTCTTTGTCTTTCTTACAAGTTTTCCTCTTTTGTTGGGTTTTTTCTTTGTTTTTGGTTTTGGTTTTGAGACGTCTTACTCTGTTGCCCAGGCTTGAGTGTAGCGGCATGATCACAGCTCACTGCAGCCTCAAACGCCTGGCCTCAAGCAATCCTCCCACCTCAGCCTCTTGAGTAGCTGGGACTACACGTGTATCCCACCACGTGCAGCTAATTTTTTAAACTTTTTGTAGAGATGGAATCTCGTTATGTTTCCCAGGCTGGTCAGGCTTTTCTCTTATTTTCATTGACTTTATTCTTACTTTCATACCCAACTTCCAAAACTTTTTAATAAATGTAATCTAATACACATTAAGATTGGTCTCACACTTAGTTTATATCTGAGTGAAACAGGATTTTCCATACCATGAATGTGTGTCTATACATTTGGATAGCCATTTGCATTTTTGGTAGCAAGGGTTACGTCTGTTCATGGCCCAAGATGTTTACAAAACCATCCTAGAGAGTCCTTCAGGGGAAAATTAGCCAAATGTTGTTAGTTGTTTCATCAGCCTTATAGAACTGAAGTTTTCTTAGTATCTTAGTCTTTTTTTTTTTTTTTTTTAGACGGTGTTTTACTCTTGTTGCCCAGGCTGGAGTGCAATGGTGCAATCTCAGCTCACTGCAACCTCTGCCTCCTGGGTTCAAGTGATTCTCCTGCCTCAGTCTCCCAAGTAGCTGGGATTACAGGCCTGGCTAATTTTGTGTTTTTAGTAGAGACAGGGTTTCTCCATATTGATTAGGCTGGTCCGGAACTCCTGACCTCAGGTGATCCACCCGCCTCAGCCTCCCAAAGTGCTAGGATTACAGGCGTGAGCCACTGCACCTGGCCTACAGGATGTTTGTCATTTTTATCTTCAAAAAATTTAAGGAGTTTTCCTTGCAAAATTTTCACATCCACCACCTTTGCTTTCTTTTGCAAATAGTTAGGATAGCTGACAGCAGATACTCCTTGGAGGCCTTAAGGCCGTCAATCAATTTCACAGCTGGAAGCAGTGATAAGAGTCTGTCAGTGTGGCTCACGCCTGTAATCCCAGCACTTTGGGAGGCCGAGGCAGACGAATCACGAGGTCAGTAGATCGAGACCATCCTGGCTAACACGGTGAAACCCCGTGTCTGCTAAAAATACAAAAAATTAGCCGGGCGTGGTGGCAGGTGCCTGTAGCCCCAGCTATTCGGGAGGCTGAGGCAGGAGAATGGCGTGAACCCGGGAGGTGGAACTTGCAGTGAGTCAAGATCGTGCCACTGCACTCCAGCCTGGGCAACAGAGTGAGACTCGGTCTCAAAAAAAAAAAAGTCTATCAGTGCCTCCCTTAAAGCTCTGACACTTGGCCCTGTACTGAGTTACTTTTTTTTTCATTTATTAAAAGCCAAAGCCAAACTATAAATATTACTCTTCTGCCAGGGGAATTCAGAAAAAAAAAATATGTTGCCCCCGGTTCTGTTCATTGGCAGAAAAAAGGCAGAGGTGTGTTCTCACTGTTAGACCCAAGCCATTACTGCCTCGTCCTGCTCTTGTTCTTTTTCTCTTACTTTTTCTCTTGCCTTCTGTCACTCTTTCAGTTGCCTTCTAGCATATCCAAATACATTTGATTTCCCAGCCCCTCCAAAAAAATTTGTAATATGAATGTTTTAGTTCAGTTCATTTATCTACTCAGCTTCCCTGGACATATTTGTTTTACATATCTTATATCAAGTAAGAGTTAGTGAGACTTTTGACAAAATTATATGAAAACTAACATGCTAAAAGTTTCTTCTCAGCAAATCACAGACATTTTTTTCTCCCTTGAAAAAAAGTGTTACTTTATACTCTTGACATACTATTTCTAAAAATTGAATATTGTTTTGTTTGAATGCATCAGTAAGGATGGATGACCAGATGCAGTGAGCCAGGGAGAGGACCTGGAATCCTGAAGGCTGGAAACAATCCTGCCTCCACTTCTGCCTTTCCTCTCTGTTCCCATTACTGTCACTTCCTTCCTCTCCCCCATCATCCTCACAGCCAGGAGTTGAGTGGCTTAGAGCTCCAACTGTTGTGCCTCCTTAGGCAGCAATTCATTGACATTTTCTTGAAGAACTACAGGGACAGGAAACTGTCTTAGACATTTCATTGTACTTTAGCGATTACCTCCCACCTGTGGTCTCCAGTTTTTCTTACATGGCAGCACTGAAAGAATTCGGACATCGGTGATCATATCCTATTTTATCTTTTTTTTTCTTTTTTTTTTTTTTTTTTTGAGACAGGATCTTGCTCTGTTGCCCAGGCTGGAGTGCAGTGGTGTGATCACAGCTCACCACAGCCTCCACCTCCTGAGCTCAAGTGATCCTCTCACCTCAGCTTCCCCATTACCTGGGACTACAGGCACACGCCACCACTCCCAGCTAATTTTTTTTTAATTTTGTAGAGATGGGATTTTGCCATGTTCCCAAGGCTGGTCAGAAACTCCGGGGCTCAAGCAATCTGCCCACCTTGGCCTTCCAAAGTTCTGGGATTACAGCGTGAGCCACTGCGCCCAGCTAAGCCTTTTTTCCAAAGTAAATATCCTCAAATTTTTTAAAGCATTCAACTTCTGCTGTTTTTTCTAGGTATTTCCACCCATTGTTACTTTTCTCAGGATCCCACGGCTAAATAGTGCAGGTTGACTTTTTCACCACCCTTGCTGTGGACACTAAGACAGCCTAAAAATCACTTTGATTCTTACTGATCTTACTGTCACCCAGAATAGAAGTTTTGGACATGCATGTAGATTTCAAAATCTTTCCTCTCAATGATAGCAGTTCCTTGGTAGAGGTCTGAATTTTTAAGTTGAGTCTTTTAAGTAAAGTACCGGAGATTTAATGCTTGGGCAAGGGACAGTTTATTTGGCTGTTTAGAAATCCTTCTTTCCTTCTTTTGGTTCTCATCTGTGTTCTACATAGCTGGAGTTGTTTGATAAATAACTAGCAATGCAAGTAAGACAAGTATTACTCTAACACTGATTCTCACAAATCTTAATTTTCTCACTTTATTGGCTCTTTGGGATCAATCCAGGTAACATATTTGAGTGCCTACTATAAATATACTTTAGTACTCTGAGTTAAGCTATCCCTCAAGGATAACTGAAGAGGAAAAAAGATAAGCATTGAATAGTATGTTCATTGTGTCTAATCAATAGTATTAGAACCAAATGACCACATGAAAGTGCTTTTGGATTTGTGAGGAGAAAAGGATAACTATGGGCTGTGGTAGACAAGCTTTCCCAGCTTTGTGAAAGAATTAGGGACTTGAGCTGGTCCTCAAAGGAAATGGAAATTGGATAGGTGGAGAGAGAAGAATATAGTTTTTCAGGCAAGGAGTTAAGCAGAGGCACAAAAGCAGGAATTTTCAGACTATAGACAAGATATCAGTAGAAAAAAATGGACTTGTATGAATAAGACTTTGATTGAATAAGAAAAAATTCATGTGAGATAAATAGAGATCTGATTCTCAAGAGCTTAGGACTTTAATTCAGGGTATTTAGAGATTTTTGAACTATAGCTTAATATGTATAAAGTTATATTTTATAGGAGTAGAAGAGGAAGAAGAGGTAAAGATGACTACTAGTTGCCAGCATGGTTACTACAAATACTGCTATTCACCAAAAGACTTAGATGCATGGAAAAGCCAATTTGGGGGATTCTTTATCTGGCAGTTAGAAATAAGTTTTAAAATTATGATGCAAAGGATCAATTTTGGTTTGGCAATCCTCACATGAAAGATGAAGGTGTAAGACTTCTTTTGCACAGATGTTCCATGACTCTGATTTAATATTAAGCATCACTAAAAATGAGCATGTTCTTTATCTCTTAGGCAGACTTGTTCTGCTTTACTTTTTTGTATGTCTGAGTATTTTGTGAATTGTTTTGTTTTGTTCTGGAGACAGAGTCCAGCTCTGTCGCCCAGGCTAGAGTGCCGTGGCGCAATCTCAGCTCACTGCAGCCTCCGCCTCCTGGGTTGAAGTGATTCTCCTGCCTCAGCCTCCAGAATAGCTGGGATTGTAGGCACATGCCACCACGCCTGGCTAATTTTGTATTTTTTGTAGAGACAAGGTTTCACCATGTTGGCCAGGCTGGTCTCGAGCTCCTGACCTCAGGTGATCCATCCGCCTTGGCCTCCCGAAGTGCTGGGATTATAGGCATGAGCCACCACACCTAGCTAATCTTGCGGATTTTTAAGTAAATCTAACAGTTATGTTGTGAGCCAAGAGAACTTACTGTCCACTCTGGCCACTCCACCCCAACTTTGTTTTGTGGTGCTGTTCACTTAGGCATCATTCCTGTTTGATTAAATGTGTTTTTCTTTACACTCTAAGCTACTATCAGGAATCTGACTATTACATACAAAGAATTTTGTATCCTGTTTGGTTTCAAGCTTCCAAAATCCCCTTTAACCAACAGTTTATAGTGATATAGTGAAGAGGATCAAACACAATATTCACAATTCCTAAGTTAACTTTTTTTTTTTTTTTTTTTTTGGAGACGGAGTCTTGCTCTCTCACCCGGGCTGGAGTGCAGTGGCACAATCTCGGCTCACTGCAAGCTCCGCCTCCCGGGTTCACGCCATTCTCCCGCCTCAGCCTCCCGAGTAGCTGGGACTACAGGCGCCCGCCGCCACGCCCGCCTAATTTTTTGTATTTTTAGCAGACACGGGGTTTCACCGTGTTAGCCAGGATGGTCTCGATCTCCAGACCTCATGATCTGCCCGCCTTGGCCTCCCAAAGTGCTGGGATTATAGGCATGAGCCACCACGCCCAGCCCTAAGTTAACAAAAAGTTTCACTTAAAACAATGTAGGTCGGGCTGAGTTTGGATAGTTATATATTCAAGTACTTTTTTTTTCCCCCCTCCAAGACACAGCCTCGCTCTGTTGCCTAGGCTGGAGTGCAATGGCATGATCTTGGCTCACTGCAGTCTCCGCCTCCTGGCTTCAAGTGATTCTCCTGCCCCAGCCTCCCGAGTAGGAGTAGCTAGGATTACAGGTGTGCACCACCACGCCTAGCTAATTTTTGTATTTTTTAGTAGAGAGAGGTTTTTACCAATTGGTCAGGCTGGTCTCCAACTCCTGACCTTGTGATCTGCCCGTCTCAGCCTCCCAAAGTGCTGGGTTTACAGGTGTGAGCCACCGTGCCCGGCCTAAGGTACTTTTTAAAAATCAGATGGCTTTGCTTTAATACATCAAGGTGGTTAACCTTTGGGCTAAGTTTATTCAGTTAGTTGTTTTATAACAGTTTGTTTATAGTTAGAGAAGCCATAAGAGAATAGGCCAGAGTTGTGATAGTTTTCAGATAAGTAAGTTCTCAAGAATTTGTAAACTCTTCTGAATATTCATCTTTATTTATTATAAAATAACCATAGATCTTAAGATGCATAGCTACAGTCATAGTCTTCAGTGGGAATTGTGTTTTTTTATTTACTCGAGTTTTTGTTTAATTTTGTAATGGACAGAAGTGTAGATTATTGTGTAAGTTATTTCCATATTGGAACATGTTTTGTTCTTTGCAAAACAGTTCAGAAGGAATGAGAATGGTTATGAAAGTTTGCCTTTCTCCTTTTCCTAAATTTATTTTGTCTTTTACTCTTTTATCTAGGCTCTAAACTGGAAATTTTAGATCTTATAGTAGTGCTTTTCTAGCAATGTGTTCATTTTAATTCATCGCACAGAATGTCCCTGGAGAGATTGTTTTAAAGGACTTTACCTTTGCTTAATGATCAGCCATGGGCGATATTTGAGCTGTAAACCTGATTTTTATTTTGAACTAACAAAATACGTATCTTTTTTGTATTACAGTAGTTCCTCCTTATCCATGAAGAATAGATGCTAACACCCCCAGAAGATGCCTGAAATTGCAGATAGTGCTGGACTCTATATATACTAGTTTTTCGATCCCATAACAGAGACAGCTGCAGTTTAAGCACTGTAATTTGAAAATCCCAAACCTCTTGAGCTTTCACATGACCCTCAGAGGAGATGCTGTTTGGTGCATTTTGAATTTTCGTGTTCAGATTAGGGATGCTCAACTGATAAGTGTAATGCAAATATTCTAAAATCGGAAACACTTCTGGTTCAAAGCATTTTGGATAAGGAGTGCTCAACCTGTATTAAGTGACTACCAGGCAGGTAGTGTAGTGTATACAGTGAAGATAGGCTGGACAAAGGGATGGTTCACATCCCCAGGAGCACAGAGCAGCAGGACAATGGGAGACTTTTATCACACTACTCAGAAGAGTGTACAATTTAAAACTTAGGAATTATTATTTCTGGACTTTTCCATTTAATATTTTCAGACTGCAGTTGACCACCAATAACTGAAACCTCAGAAAGCAAAACCTCAAATAAGGGGGGAACGACTGTACCTAACACAGAATCCTTTCTTGATACATAGGATTTACAGTGAAATTAATCCCTAAAGATGTAGTCCTTAGTTTTCCTGTGCTAAGCAGTGAAAGAAGATATTTCCTGCCAGTGTGCCTTCAGAACAGTGAATTTGGCCTGGAACAGTGGCTCACACCTGTAACCCCAGCACTTTTAGGAGACCGAGGCAGGTTGATTGCTTAAAGTCCAGTAGTTTGAGACCACCCTGGGCAACATGGTAAAACCTGGTCTCTATAAAAAAAAATTCTGTAAAAAAATAAAAATAAAAAATAAATTTTAAAAAACAATGAATTTAAAATAAAAACATGATATCTTCTAGTTTTTTGGGGTTTTGTTGTTGTTGTTGTTGTTGTTTTTCTTTTTTTTTTTTAAAGAGACAGGGTCTCATCTGTTGCCCAGGCTGGAGTGCAGTGGTGTGATTATAGCTCACTGTAGCCTTGAACTCCTAGGCTCCAGTGATCCTCCTGCTTCAGCCTCCCAAGTGGCTGGGACTGCATGTGTGAGCCACAACACCCAGCTAATTTTGAAAATTTTTCTGTAGGGATGGGGACTCGCCATGTTAGCCAGGCTGGTTTTGAACTCCTGGCCTCAAGCAATACTCCTGCCTCAGCCTCCCAAAGTGACATGAGCCACTATACCCAGCTGTCTTCAGTTTAACCTAAGCTCTGTGAAATGATTTGGCTATTTTTGTAAAGCCCTTTTATGTGATGGCTCTCTCACTATCTAATTTAGCATGATATTATTCTAACTACCAAAATTGCCTAGCCAAGAGAGGGTCTAATTGTTAGTTTCCACATGGGAGAAGTTATTTGCATTGAATCTTAGCATGTTAGGATTTACAGATGTCCACTCAGCTACATGGGATGGAGTACTGATTATTTTATGCGTATAACTAAGACATTAGGATTTCTTCTTTCACTTTTTTGTTGGTTTTTTGTTTTTGTTTTTGTTTTTGGAGACCAGGTGTTGCTCTGTTAGCAAGGCTGGAGTACAGTGGTGCAGTTACATCTCACGGCAACCTTCTCACCTGGGCTCAGAAGATCCTGCTCCCTCAGCCTCCCAAGTAGCTTGGCGTGCCACCACACTGGGCTAATTTTTGTATTTTTAGTAGAGACAGGGTTTTGCCATGTTGCCCAGGCTGGTCTTAACCCATTTATGCAGGAGGTTGCAAATTTTTTTTGTGAAAAATCAGACCTTGTCAGTGACCTTGAGCAGTAGGATATAAATAACTCCCACAAGCTTAGCATTCCAATAATGGAAGACTAGGCATAAATGGGTTAAACTCCCAGGCTCAAGTGATCCACCAGCCATGGCCTCCCAAAGTGCTGGAATTACATGCATGAGCCACCATGCCCGGCCTGTGTTTCCATTTTTTCACTCAACAGGCTTTCTCTGAATGCCTGCTATGTGCCAGACCCAGTGCCTAGCACACACTTAGCCACATGCAGGGGGTCAGGGAGGGAGGGAGTGTAGAAGAAGGGCCAAGAAGAGCAAGGTATTGTAGAGTGTTGAGTGTTAAACATGCGCATTCTGAGGGTGGGAAGGGCTAAATATTTCCATTGCAAGATCAGAACTCAGAATGTGTAAACGTCAATATTTTTCAAGTTAGGGGATTTTGAATATAAAAATCGTTAAAATTGGCTTTACGTTTACTTAATTAAAATGCTTACATTTTTGCAAAAATAGAAAAAGAAGGGATTAAAAATGAAAAATAACTTCTTACAAGAGCTGTCCAGTTTTAAACTCAGAGACAGCAGTCACATTCCTCCCCAGCAATTCTTAAAAAAACAGAAATTAGTACCACGAGTAAAAGAGAAATCATCTAGCTTTGCATAATCTCTTGTGTCTGTTTCACAAGTGGATATAAAGATGACTTTTACATCCTGTTGCCTTTTGACAAGCGTTATGTATCAAATACAGAGAAAATTGATTAAGTGTGGAGAAAAAACTTATATAAATTAAATTCAGAACCATTTTGTTTTTCATAATAAAATGATTGCTCAAAGAATTCCATTTGATGACTGTTGAAAGCTCACTGCAGTTTATGATATAACTGATAAAATCTGCATCCTTGGCCTTCCAACAACCTTTACACCAGCAGATGGTGGGCGTAAAGATGTCATTCATCATTTATTTACAATGGGCTTTATTTATTCTAGTGTCAACAGCTGCCCCAGGGAGTGGGTTATTGAATTCAAATGTGAGGCTCTGGGTTATTTGCTTCCTTTCAAATTTGTCTTCAGAGCTTAGTTGCTAGGAGTCCATTCTGTCCTTTAATAATGATTCATGTATTGTGAAGCCATTCAGTAAATTGGGTTGTCAGGGATTGCCAAAAAGGGTTTAGAGGTCTTGTGGGGTGGAGAGGTTGCAGGAGCGACTGTGTGTGCACTACATGTGCGTCTGGTTGACTTGAGCAATCTTGAGCAATAGTGGTATTTTGTAACTTTTTCCTAAGACTGATGAAGTTAAGTTTTCTTCTCTCCCTTTATGCACTCCTTCCCTACCTGCCTGTATTCTGTATATGAATAATATAAAAATATAGAGGACATTGTATTAAAGGAAACTCTCCAACCTTTTCTTTCGTCACAGGCAGGGCAAGAATCCTTTCGTTCCATCACAAGGTCATATTACAGAGGTGCAGCAGGAGCTTTACTAGTTTACGATATTACACGGTGAGAACTTGAAAACTTTGCAATTCAGTAGTCAATACAGAGAATTTTTCTAAATAAATGTGGTTAACAGTGATGAAAGAACAGCTTAGCCTTTCTGCCCTGGCTACTCACCTTTAAAACTGCGTCTTGAGTCCAATTTAAATTTACTACAGAAACCTGCACCTGAATTGTTTTTATTTGAATTAGCACCTTCAAATTGAAATTGGCAATATTATTTATTCATTGGAATTTTCTGAAGTGTGATTACATTAAATTTAAAAACTGAAATGTAATCAGTGAACTCTAAACGCAGATATGGTGCTTAAAACTACTTCTCGTTACATAAGTGGATGTGGCTAAAAATGGTTCTTTTTTAATAATGTGTATATTGTTCGTTGTATACTGAGGGAAATGCTTTGAACATAGTAATTAAATTATTTTTTATGTTTAGGAGAGATACATTCAACCACTTGACAACCTGGTTAGAAGATGCCCGCCAGCATTCCAATTCCAACATGGTCATTATGCTTATTGGAAATAAAAGGTAAAAAGGCTAATTTAGAGTTTACATTGCATTAGTGATGAAGACTGTACTGTTTATTTGACTACTTTCCTTAACATGTGTTCAACTGTGAGTTACCAGCCTCTTAAGTTATAAAATTTCAGAAATTCTAAGGTGTTTCTTTTGATTTTTAAAATGATGATAATAAACTTTCTTGGAAATTATTACTGTTATTATTTGAAATAGTTTTTGTGGAAAGAAGTACTTTAAAAAGTAATCTGAAGGAGTTTTATCAGATTCCTGATGTAAAGTTAAAACCTACTGATTATTTGAGCAGGTGGATTGAACATCTTTGTGCTGTCCATTTAAAATATGAGAAAACCTTCTTGCTTGACTAGTTTCCATAAACTTCCAAGAGTATGGGAAAGTTTTCACTAATTTTTGTAGAAACTTACAGTGGTAAGAAAATATTAGTATTTTCAAAATGCTAGGCACCATTCTTTTTGTTTTATTTTGTTTTGTTTCTTTTGTTTGAGACAGGATCTCTATTACCCAGGCTGGAGTGCAGTGGTGTGATCATAGCTTACTGCAGCTCGGCCTCCTGGGCTCAAGGGAATCCTCCTGCCTCAGCCTCCCAAGTAGCTGAGACTATAGGCATGCATGACCACCCCCAGTTAGTCTTTTTATTTCTTATAAAGAAAGGGTCTCACTTTGTGCCCAAGCTGGTCTCAGGCTCCTAACCTCAAGTGATTCTCCCACCTGGGCCTCCAAAAGTAGTGGGATTACAGGTATAAGCCACCATACCCAGCCCATTCCTTCTTTAGGGTTATATTAATATTAGATAGGCAAAATCATGACTTATGTGATAATGAGGACATCTCAAAACTTTTATCTCATTAATTAACAAGATAAGGAAACTGGTAAGATATTTCAACCAGTTCAGAAGGGAACTCAAAGTACCACACATTTATAATCAAATAAGGAATACTGAAATGCATTTACAAATGGATGCAAAACTGAACAATATTTTAACAGGGTATTAATTTTATTCCACAGGACACAGTCTGCGTTTCCATGGACAGGAATTATTTGCATTTATTCCCACAAGTTAACTTCTGTCTCTGCAATCTTTGAAAATGTGTGAGATGCAATTAAAATAGTACTATTAAGAAAATGTTTAAATGAACAGCCTAGGGCCAGGTACAGTGGCTCACACCTGTGATCCCAACAGTTTGGGAGGCCCAGGGGGAGGATTGCTTGATCCCAGGAGTTCAAGATCAGCCTGGGCAACACAGGGAGACTCAATCTCTACAAAAAATTATAAAATTTAGCCAGACATGATGGTGCATTCCTGTGGTTCCAGCTACTCGGGAGGCTGAGGTGGGATAATCACTTGAGCCCAGTTGAGGCTGCAGTGAACTCTGTTCATGCCACTGTACTCCTCCAGCCTGGGCAACTGAGCAAGACTTTGTCTCAAAAAAAAAAAAAAAGAAAATAGCATAATTTTTTTGCCTTAAGAAACTGGAATAAGAGCAAATCAAACTCAAGGAAAGCCTCCTGCCCGTGAAAAAAAAGAGAAAGAGAAAACCAATGAAACCAAAAACTAGTTCTTCAGAAGATAAAATAAAATAGATACTGATCAGGAAAAAAGGCAAACATTAGCAATATCAGGAAAGAAAGGTTGACATCACTATAAATAAAAAAGATAAAGAGAATATTGTAAACAGACTAAATAAATAAAGAGATATAACCATGTTCATGGATTGTAAGACTAAATATAAGATGTCTTCTCAAATTTATGTAAAAATTCATTGAAGGACAGGTACAGTGGTTCACAGCTGTAATCCCAGCACTTTGAGAGGCCAAGGCAGGAGGATCACATGAGGCAAGGAGTTCAAGACCAACCTGGGAATGTAGCAAGATCTTGTCTGTACAAAAAATAAAATAATAATTTAAAAAAAAAACTAGCTAGGCTTGCTGGTACACGCCTTTAGCTCTACTTAGAAAACAGAGGTGAGAGGATTGCTTGAATCCAGGAGCTCAAGGTTGCAGTGAGCTGTCATTGCGCCAACTGCACTCCAGCTTGGGCAAAAAAGTGAGACTGTCTCCAAGGGGAAAAAAAAAGTTTCATTGTAACCCTAATCAAACTATCAAATGTTGGCAGACTTTTTTTCGGAGTGTAGATATTGACAAGCTTACTTTAAAGTTCTATGAAAATGCAAAGTCCACCGAATAGCCAAATCAGCTTTGACAAAGAGGCACAATATTGAAGAGAATTTACTATTCTACAAATTTTAAGATTTATTATACTATAATCAATTTAATATTGTTTGGCATAAGCAGACATAGATCAGCAGAGCTGAATAAGAAATTCCAGAAGTAGATTCATGATATATTAATGATATATATGATATATTAATTTTTTGACAGAGATGCTAACTTAGTTGAAGAAGGGGTAATCTTTTCATCAAATGGTGCTGAATCAGTTAATAGTCGTGTGTAAAAATATGAACCTCAACCCTTACATTATACCATATACAAAAATTAACTGGAAGTGGATCATAGACCTAAGTGTAAGAGCTAAAACTACTTAAAATTTCTAAAGAAAACAAATTTTAGTGACCCTATTTTGGCAAACATTTCTTAAATGGGACAGAAAAAAGCATGAACTTTAAACAGAAAAAAATCAATAAATTGCTGTTTAACTGAATTTAAAACTTTGTTCTTCAAAAGACAGTTACACTATTATACAACATCGTGACATGGTTAATGGTGATATAGTGCATTCTGGAAAAATGCTGAAAGAGTGGTTGTTAAGTGTTCTCACCACGAAAAATAACTGTGAGATAATGCAAATTAGCTAGATTTAGCCATTCTGCAGTGTATATATACTTCAAAACAATATGTTCTGCATGATAAATACATGCAATTTTATCTATCAATTTAAATAAATTTGAAGAAAAATAGTTACAAAAATGAAGAGGCAAGCTACAGACTGGGAGGAAATATTTGTGAAACATATAACTGACACAGGATTTATGTCTAGAATATATGAAGAATGCTTATAATTCATTAATAAGACATCCAGTTTTTAAAAATGAACAAAAGATTTGAACCAGCAGTTCATTACAGAAGATATACTACTGATGGGAACATAAAATGATACAATCACTTTGGAAAACAATTTGGTAGTTTCTTTAGAAATTAGCAGGCCGAGGCGGGAGGATCACTTGAGCCTAGTAGTTTGACACCAGCCTGGGCAATGTAGGGAGACTTCGTCTATACAAAAATAATAAATTTTTAAAATAAGTAGCAGAACATGGTGGTGCATACTTAAAGTCCCAGCTACTACTCCAGAGGCCGAGGGGGTAGGATCACTTAAACCTGAGAGGTCGAGGCTGCAGCGAACCGTGATCACGCCACTGTATTCCAGGCTAGGCCACAGAGCAAGACCCTGTCTCAAAAAAAGAAATTAAACACACATCTGTATTTCCTAGCCATTTTACTCCCAGATGTTTACACAACATAAATATGTCTTCATATGTCCACAGAATTATGTACAAATACTCATACCAGCTTTATTTGTAATAGCCCCAAACTGGAAACAACTCAAATATCAATTAACAGATGAATGGAAAAATAGTGATATAGCCTTACCACAGACTACGGCTCAGCTATAAAGAGGAATGAACTATTGATACATGCAGCAAAATGGATGATTCTCAAAATAATTACAGAGTAAAAAACTCAGACCAAAAATACCATGTGATTACGTTTATATAAAAATCCTAGTAAATGCGGACTAATCTGTAGTGGCAGAAAGCGGATCATCAGCTGCCTAGGATGCAGTGGCAAGAAGGGATGGATTACAGTGGAGTCTGAGGAAACGTTTGGGAGACGGATGGCTTCACAGGCATACATATCTTAAAACTAAACAAATTTTGCTTTTAAGTACAACTTCTTTTATGTCTGTTACACCTCAAAAAAGCTGTAAAACTATAATGTAAAACATCATTACACTGTATAGATTTTAGAGTGTTCTTTTAATAGAAATTGAGATTTGCTGTTAAGAGAAAACATTTACTTAAGTGATATTTACATTATAAAAAGGTAAACATTGCTTGTTTGTGTAGAGAAGAAACCATTATATTCTCTGAAGGCCTTTCTTGGGTATTATTTTCCACATTTAAATCATCTCACTAAATCTTTTTAAGGTTATGAAGCTATTGGAGGGAAGCTTTAGTCTTTCTGTGATGGAAATAGTTACTCTGCCATTCAAGGTATGAAATAATAAGAGGAAAATACTTGGAGAATAAAGAGAATTTTTAATCCTTTTATTTTACCGATTTTTTCCTTGTGTCTGAAACATGATGAGCATGATGAGTGACAGGTGGCTTAAATTTGGTTGCCGACCACTAGGAGCTGATAGTTCAAATGTGAGAAGAAATAAACAAAGCATAGTATGTAAACAAGAGATGTTTCTGATGATCGTAGGTGGGTGACCTTTAAAATCAGGAGTATAATGAACAAGAAGGAACAGAAATAAATGAGATGATTATTTTTAGATGAATTGAATTGTGGGTAGACATCAAAGCAGGGAATAAGCAATTTTTGAATTAGAGGCATTAAGCAGTAGGGAGCCAGTGAAGGGCAGTGACCTAGTCAGAGCGACAGATGACACAGATTTTTCTTCCTATGGCATTGTATTAATAAATTGGTTATATAAGAAATAGGAAGCAGACGTTTAAAAGATGAAAGTTTTTTAATAGTATAAGGATTACAATGCAAACCCTAAACAAAAAGGGGGCATAAATTAAAAAGAAAGATACTTAAGTAACCTAAGCAACTTAAGTGGGATTCAGAGGGAGTGAACTAAGACAACAATATGATGTAATGCCTGGAAAACTGAGGTATTTTTAAAACTTTACACTAACTATATAGTCAAGTACTATGGCTTTTGAGTTTTTGACTTGACCTATGGTAAGAAATATATTTTACATCATGACCTAGTAAATAAATTGTGTATACACCTACACATAAAACGAAATATTCATAAATTATACCTTTATACATAAGTTCCATGAAACAGTACATGCAGTGGCATGATCTTTGCTCCTGCAGCCTCCGCCTCCCAGGTTCAAGCAATTCTCCGGCCTCATCCTCCTGAGTAGCTGGGATTACAGGCACCCGCCCTCATACCCAGCTAATTTTTGTATTTTGTAGAGAAGGGATTTCACCATGTTGGCCAGACTGGTTTTGAACTCCTAACCTGAGGTGACCCTCCCGCCTCAGCCTCCCAAAGTGCAGGGATTACAGGTGTGAGCCACTGCACCTGGCCTATTGTTTCTTTTTTTAAAAAAATTCTGATTATTTCCTACTGAGTGATTTTTACGATTCATTGAGTCATGACACAGTTTGAAAAATCCTACCCAGGCTTAGCACAGTGGCTCAGTCCTGTAATCCTAGCAATTGGGAAGGCCAAAGTGGGAGGATCACTTGAGTCCAGGAGTTCAAGACCAGTCTGAGCCACATAGTGAGACTTTGTCTCTGAAAAAATTTTTAAAAACTGCCCTGGAAAAGCCTTGGCACATGTATACACAAAAAATATATATATAAAATGCTTATTGTAACATTGTAATAATGAAAAATTTTAAATAACTTTGTCTCATAGAGAATTTAAGTTGTATTACATTCTTTCAGTAGACTATAATACACCAGTTAAAAAATAAACTAGATCTACATGTGTTATTTGGATAAATTTGAAAAACATAACGTTGACCAAAGTTAACAAGTTGTAAAACAGTAGCTACATCTGAATTTTTAAAGACATGAAAAAGAAATACCATTTATGGTTATAAACATGAGTATAAATGCAAAAACATGCATGAGAATGAAAACACCAAATTCAGGTAATGGTTACCTTTAGGGTAAGAGGGAGGAGAGTGGGATCAGAGACACACAGGTGATGATTCTGCTGATTTTATTTCTTAAGGGGAAAGAAACCTGAAATCTAGCAAATAATATGTCAAGACTAGCTGGAAGTATGTGGATATTATCATACATCTTTTTTCATGTATAAACATGTAATAGTAAATACTATGTAAGAAGAAATAAATAGTAAAGTTTTTTAACTTTTAAAATAAAACATGCTTTAAAAGCGACTGCTACTTCCCCCCCCCCACCTCACTAATACAATTCTAGTATGATAAAAATGAATACCCTGCTTTCATTGGAAATTTCTAGCTTATACTTTCTCTCTCCCTCCCTTTCTCCTTTTCTCTCTCTAGTCCTTCGTCCCTCCTTCTCCCTCTCTGTCTATATCAATTTTGCTTTAAGAAGAAACTGGGAATTAAACAAACTGGGATCAATGATGTAATGTATCTTTAGTACTTTGGATTTTACTAATTTCCTATAGTTTCTGAGAGTTATATTTTAATCACATTCATAGAAACTCAGTCAGTCTGGCCAATGGAGGAGGATAGTATAGTCCTGCTCTTTCAAATTATGTCGAGCAAAATGGCTTTCTTCTCTGGGAACGCACTGTACTCAAAGATACAAGGTATTAGACTAGAGGCTCCCTTAAGTTACAGCTAGTTCTAACATTCTAGAACTCTAACACAGACTCTTTCTTCTGTTGGATTGTTCTTAAGAAACTAGACAGTGTTCTAAATACTAACCCTCATAATACCCTAAATAATACAGTTAGTATGTTAAAAATTAATTAAAAGAATGGTCATCACAACTTTGAATTCCATGGTACACTTTCCACAGATGCTTCTATTTGTACCATGTTGATTAATAATGTGACCCTTTCTTTCCCATATTCAGTGATTTAGAATCTAGAAGAGAAGTAAAAAAAGAAGAAGGTGAAGCTTTTGCACGAGAACATGGACTTATCTTCATGGAAACGTCTGCTAAGACTGCTTCCAATGTAGAAGAGGTAAATAAGAGGCCCTTTAAAATGTTCATCTTTATAATTAATAGAAATGTTTTACATATCTTCATTTTATTATTTATTTTAAGTTTTTAGTCGGATGGCCTTTGAACATCATAAAGTAGGAAAATTTCTTCCCCTTGAAATGCCTTGCAACATTTACCTTCTGTCAGACTCTTAAATCATATTGAGCCTTCTCTTCAAGCCTGAATGCTTTCTTACACCTTTGTACATATTTTCCCTCCCTCCCTTTTTCTAAACAATTTCCTATAGTTTCTGAGAGTTATATTTTAATCACATTCATATAAAGTCAGTGTGGCCAATGGAGGAGGATAGTGTAGTTCTGTTCTTTCAAATTATGTTGAGCAAAATGGCTTTCTTCTCTGGGAACCCACTGTACTCACAGATATAAGGTATTGGAGTTCTTTGGGTTGCATGGTAGAGAAATCTTTTTTGTGTTGCATGGGAGGGAAATAAAGAACACGCTAATGAAATTTGGAAATGTTTCAAGACACCAGAACATTTGTAGCTATTTATATCCACTTCTGCTTATTTTTTTGATTTTATTTATTTTTTTAACTGTCAATATATTATCACATCACCACTTCTGCTTAAAGTATTATAGTATTGCTGTGTAATATTTTACAAAGCATGAGAATTCTGTTTCATCTATTGATGAAATTTGTATTATTTCAGTTATTTCCATTGATCAACCTGAACTGTTGGAGCTTTTCTAAACACAGTGTATTCTTTTATGCTGTATGTGTTTGGAGGCAGTGTGTTTATACATATTGTAAATAGATGATTACATAGTTGATCCTTTCTAAGGTAAATGTATTACTCTTATTTTATAAAAAGAGGTAATGAAGCTAAGAAAAGTCGTAGTTTATCCAAAGTAATGCTTAGTTCCCGATTTCTGGATAAGAACAGCTTATAAGAGCAACTAGAGAAAGTAGTTCTGAAAAATGATTTAAGAATCACTGTTGTAAGGATAACAGAGGTCAGGGTCTTGGGAAACAGCTAGCATGTGCCTTCAACATAGTAAGCAGTCAGTAAATATTTATTAAGTCAGGAAACAACAGGTGCTGGAGAGGATGTGTAGAAATAGGAACACTTTTACACTGTTGGTGGGATTGTAAACTAGTTCAACCATTATGGAAAACAGTATGGCAATTCCTCAAGGATCTAGAACTAGA
>NW_012102432.1:3681955-3683618 GCF_000951045.1 Mandrillus leucophaeus | reverse complement strand
ATAATAATAATAATAATAAAGAAAGAAAGAAAAAAAGAAAAAAAAAAAGAATGATACTTGGAGCTCTTCTGATTAACCCTTGAACATAGAAATTGACCACAGTAATTCTACAGCATCGATATTTTCACTGAAGAATTCTTTCTTAGGTAAAATATTATACAGTCATGCGTTGCTTGATAACAGGGATACATTCTGAGAAATATGTCACCAGGTGATTTCATTGTCATGTGAGCATCATAGAGTGTACTTACATAAGCCTAGATGGTATAGCCTACTACACACCAGCTATAGAACTTGGTGCCAGAGGAATGACATAGTGATGATTTCCCTTAGTTTTCTTTTTGTCACATACCCAAGACTGGGTGCTAGAGAAACAGGTAACCTAGAAAGGTCGACAGGCGCAGAAAAAAAGTTTTCTAGCCAGAGAACCAGGAAATAGGCAGGTCAGAACAGTGTTCACAAGTCAGAACACTCTTAGAAAGTAACCATTCTGTAGCCAAACATCACAGAAAAAATTGTGGCTCTGCTTCCACCATCCCCAGGCAATAATGAAGTAGCACCCTACCACCACCATTTCCCTTTTTGGAGTGGAGTCAGAGGAAGCCAACTAAAGCAGTGGTTTAAATAAGACCCAGAGTCTCATAAAATAGTATCTAAAATACCCATGTTTCAATAGAAAATCATTCATCATACCTAGAACCAGGAAGATCTTAAATTGAATGAAAAAAAAAAAAGGTAATAGCTGCCAACAGTGAAATGGCAGTGATGTTCGAATTATCTTACAAAGATTTCATTACAGCAATCATGAAAATGCCTCAACACAAGGAACATACTTGAAACAAAAGAGTCTTAGCAAACAAACAATTTGAGCAAAAGGAATGCAAAATGGAAAAAAGGAACCAAATAGGAATTTTAAAACTGAAAAAATACAGTAATTGAGGAATTTTAAAACTCTTTCAAAGCTCTTTGTACACTGGAAAAAAAAACTTAGTGAATGGGCTCAACAGCAGAATGGAGATAAAGGAAAGAAATAGTGAACTGGTTAATAGAACAATAGTAGTAACTACTTAGTCTAAACTGCAGAGAGAAAATTGAGGAAACAAATGAACACTGCCTCAGGGACCTATAGGACTATAACAAAAGCTGATGTTATACGATTCATCATAAGTCCTAGAAGGAGAGGAAAAAGGAATGGCTGTGAAAAATACTCAAAGAAGTAATGGCTGAAAAATTCTTAAATGTGGCAAAAAGTATATAAACCTACAGATTGAAAACAGCCCCAAAGAGGTTAAACCCAAACAAATCCACGTGATGACAAACCTCTGTATGGTCAAATGTCTGAACATGAAAGACAGAAAAAAAATCTTGAAAGCAGCAAAAAAAATGGCACCCTACCTATAGGGGAAAAACAGTTCTAATGATAGCAGATTTATCATCAGAAACCATGGCGGACAGAGAAAATAGCACAGTGGTTTTTGTTTGTTTGTTTGTTTTCATTATACTTTTAAGTTCTAGGGTACATGTGCACAACGTGCAGGTTTGTTACATAGGAATACATGTGCCATGTTGGTTTGCTGCACCCATCAACTAGTCATTTATATTAGGTATTTCTCCTAATGCTATCCCTCCCCAGCACCCCCACTCCCAACAGGCCTGGGTGTGC
>NW_012102432.1:3674926-3676424 GCF_000951045.1 Mandrillus leucophaeus | reverse complement strand
AGCTACTCGGGAGGCTGAGGCAGGAGAATGGCGTGAACCCGGGAGGCGGAGCTTGCAGTGAGCCGAGATTGCGCCACTACACTCCAGCCTGGGCAACAAAGCAAGACTTCGTCTGAAAAAAAATGAAAAAAAGTGAGGAAACAACAGATGCTGGAGAGGATGTGGAGAAATAGGAACACTTTTACATTGTTGGCGGGAGGGTGATTTAGTTCAACCATTGTAGAAGACAGTGTGGCAATTCCTCAAGGATCTAGAACCAGAAATACATTTGACCCAGCAATCCCATTACTGGGCATATACCCAAAGGATTATAAATCATTCTATAGAATTACATGCACACATATGTTTATTGCAGCACTGTTCACAATAGCAAAGACTTGGAACCAACCCAAATGCCCATCAATGGTAGACTGAATAAAGAAAATGTGGCACGTATACACCATGGAATACTATGCAGCCATAAAAAAGGATCCGTTCATGTCCTTTGCAGGGATGTGGATGAAGCTGGAAACCATTCTCAGCAAACTGACACAGAAATAGAAAACCAGACACCGCATGTTCTCACTCATAAGTGGGAGTTGAATAATGAGAACACATGGACACAGGATGGGTAACATCACACACCGGGGGCTAGGGGAGGGATAGCATTAGGAGAAATACATAATGTGAATGACAGATTGATGGGTGCAGCAAACCACCATGGCACGTATATACCTTTGTAACAAATCTGCACATTCTACACGTTTCCCAGAACTTAAAGTGTAATAAAAAAGAAAAGAAGTCTGAAAATAATTTTAACTCCTACTTCAAGAACCCAAAGCAAAATAAACCCCAAAAAAGAAAAACCCAAAATAAATTGAAGGGAGGAAATGTTAAAGATAAGAGCAGGGATCAATTAAGTTGAAAACAAAAATCAGTGAAACTTAGAGCTGGATTTTTTAAAAACTTCAGTAAAATTGACAGACCTCTAGCAAAACTGACAGAAAAGGTGCAAGTTACCGATGTCAGTAACAAAACAGAAGCTATTACTACAGATTCTCCAGATATAAAAGAGGTAATTAGGGAATGCTGTGAATAGCTCTACCCACATAAATATGACAACTTAGATGAAATAGACCAGTTTATCCAAAAACATAAATTGCCACACCCAGCCAGTATGAAAAAGTTAATTTGAGCCTGGCCAACATGGTGAAACCCTGTCTCTACTGAAAATACAAAAATTAGCTGGGCATGGTAGCAGGAGCCTGTAATCCCAGCTACTCGGGAGACTGAGGCAGGAGAATTGCTTGAACCCAGGAGGCAGAGGTTGCGGTGAGCCAAGATGCACCGTTGCACTCCAGCCTAGGCGACGAGCAAAACTACATCTCAAAAAAAAGAAAAAAATTGCATAGTCCTATAAACTTTAATGGAAATTGAATTCATAGTTTTAAAACTCCCATAAAAGAAATCTCTAGGTCCAAATGGTTTCACTGGAGAATTCTACCAGACATTTAAAAAA
>NW_012102432.1:3672749-3674876 GCF_000951045.1 Mandrillus leucophaeus | reverse complement strand
GAATACATGTGCCATGTTGGTTTGCTGCACCCATCAACTAGTCATTTATATTAGGTATTTCTCCTAATGCTATCCCTCCCCAGCACCCCCACTCCCAACAGGCCTGGGTGTGCGATGTTCCCCACCCTGTGTCCAAGTGTTCTCATTGTTCATTTCCCACCTATGAGTGAGAACATCCTTGTGATAGTTTGCTGACAATTATAATTTCCAGCTTCATCCATATCTCTGCAAAGGACATGAACTCATCCTTTTTTATGGCTGCATAGTATTCCATGGTGTATATGTGCCACATTTTCTTATTCCAGTCTACCATTGATGGACATTTGGGTTGGTTCCAAGTCTTTGCTATTGTGAATAGTGCCGTAATAAACATACGTAGCACAGTGTTTTTCAAGAGCTGAAAGAAAAGAACTATCAGCCCAGAATCCTTTACCAAGCAAAGAAAAAAAAATTAGAAATGAAGGTGCAATCAAGACATTCTTAGAGAAGGGAAAAACCAAGACTTTGTTAGTAGCAGATTATTTGCATAAAAGAATGGCTAAAGGAAGTTTTCTAATAGAAGTGAAATGATTGAAGAAACAATCTTAGAAAACCATAAAAGAAGAAAAATAAGAAATAAAAATATGGATAAATATGATAGACTTTTTTCTTCAAGTCTTGCAAATTATGTTTGATGTTTGAAGTAAACAAACACTGTCTGATGTGATTATCAGTGTATTCCAGAAATAATATAAGCCATGGGAATAAAGGAATGCCAAGAGATTTGATTAACCTACAGGAAAGCAGGAGAAAGAAAATAGAAAAAAAGTAAAATGGCAGATGTAAGCCCTCATATATCAATAACTAAATGTTGGTGGTCAAAATACACAAATCAAAAGGGATTGGCAGAGAGAATTTTAAAAACAATGGCTCAGCTATATGGTAGCTGTAAGAAACTCACTTCAAATATAATAGTACAGTTAGGTTGAAAATGATAGGTAGCTACATTAATATCACATAAAGTAAACTTAAGAGCAAAAAAAAATTTATCAGAGTGGGACATTATATAATGATAAAAGAATCAGTCCTCCAGAAAGATGTAACAATGCTAAACGTGCGTGTACCAGATATGTGAAGCAAACACTGATAGACTGCGAGGAGAAATAGAGAAATTCACAATTATGGTTGGAGACTTCAGCATCCCTTAGGTGCCCACAGAATATGTACCAAGATATAGACCATGTCCTGGGCCATAAAATGAACCTCGATAGATTTTGAAGTATTGAAATCATACAGAATGTATTCTCCAAACAGAATGGAATTAAACTAGAAATGAGTTTAACAGAAAATAGGAAAATCTGCAAATACTTGGAAACTAAACAGTATGCTTCTGTGTGTCAGTGAGCAAGTCTTGAATTACAAAAAATACATTGAACTGAATGAAAATGAAAATACAACATACCAATTTGTGGAAAACAGCTAAAACAGTGTTACAAGAGGGAAATTTATACCATTAAATGCACACAATAGAAAAGAAGAAGTCTTTCTTATACCTTATACAAAAACTAACTCAAGATGGATTAAAGACTTAAACATAAGACCTAAAACCATAAAAACCCTGGAAGAAAACCTAGACGATACCATTCAGGACATAGGTATGGGCAAAGACTTCATGATTAAAATACCAAAAGCAACGGCAACAAAAGCCAAAATTGACAAATGGGATCTAATTAAACTGAACTTCTGCACACCAAAAGAAACTATCATCAGAGTGAACAGGCAGCCTACAGAATGGGAGAAAAATTTTGCAATGTATCTATCTGACAAAGGGCTAATATCAAGAATCTACAAAGAACTTAAACAAATTTACAAGAAAAACACCCCATCAAAAAGTGGGCAAAGGATATGAACAGACACTTCTCAAAAGACATTTATGTGGCCAACAAACGTGAAAAAAGCTCATCATTACTGTCATTAGAGAAATGCAAATCAGAACCACAATGAGATCCCATCTCATGCCAGTTAGAATGGCAGTCATTAAAACGTGAGGAAACGGCCAGGTGTGGTGGCTCACACCTGTAATCCCAGCACTTTGGGAGGCTGAGGTGGGTGGATCACGAGGTCAGGAGATTGAGACCATCGTGGCTA
>NW_012102432.1:3639648-3671214 GCF_000951045.1 Mandrillus leucophaeus | reverse complement strand
CCTATAAACTTTAATGGAAATTGAATTCATAGTTTTAAAACTCCCATAAAAGAAATCTCTAGGTCCAAATGGTTTCACTGGAGAATTCTACCAGACATTTAAAAAAGGGATGAACACCAATTCTAGCCCATCTTTTCCAGAAAATAGATGTAACACTTCCCTATTTACTTTATGAAACTGATACTACTCCGACACTAAAACCAAAGACAATACAAAAAAAGGAAAAGTACAAACCAATAGCGTTTATAAATATATAAGCAAAAATCCTCAACAAAATACCAGAAAATAGAATTTCAACAGTATGTGAAATTGTGTGTGTGTATGTGTATAAAGTGTATACGTCATGGCCAAATGGGGTTTATTCCAGGGATGCAAGGCTTGCTCTGTATTCAGAAACAAATCAGTGTACTCCACCATTTAGTAAGATAAAGAAGAGAAACCACGTGATTATAGCAGTTGATGCAGAAAAACCATTTGACAGAATTCAACACCCATCCATGTTTAAAAACTCTCCAAAAAATAGGAATTGAAGAGGACTTCCTCAACTTGTTAAAGAGCACGTAAACATACAGCGAAAAAAACCCCACAACTAATGTTATACGTAAGGGCAAAAGGTTGAAGGCTTTGTTCCTCAGATTAGGAACAAAGCAGGAATGTCTGTTCTCACCATTAATCAACATATTGATGGAAGTTCTAGCCAGTGCAGTAAAGCAAAAAAAAAAAAGAAGAAAAAGAAATAAAAGGCATACAACTGAGAAAGGAAGAAATAAAAACTGTTCTATTTGTGGATGATGTAATTGTCTCCGTAGGAAATCTCAAGGGATTTACAACAAAAAAATGAACTAAGAAGTGAGTTCAGCAAGGTTGCAGGATACAAGGTAGACATAAAAATCAGTCATATTTCTATATTTTAGCAATGAAAACATGAATGCCAAAACTCAAAATATATCATTTTTAAGCACACAAAAAATGAAATACTTAGGTGTGAATCTAAAAACAGCATATGCAGGCCATACACTCTGAAAACTGCAGAACTAGTTACAGTGATTAAAGAAGTAGAAGAAGATCTAAATAAATGGAGAGGCATACTATGCCTACTGTTTGGAATATTCAATCTTGTAGAATGTTACTTATTCACAAATTGATATAAATGTTTAACACAATTCATATCAAATTTCCAGTATGATGTTTTATAGATATAGACAATATTATTGTAAAATATATATGGAAAGGCAAAAGAACTAATGTAGCTGACACAACTTAGAAAAGGAGAATAAAATGGGATGAATCCATCCATTGATTTCAAGTTTTGCATAGCTAATCATCAGGACTGTGTGATACTAGTAAAGGGATAGACACATAGATCAATGGAACAGAATAAATAACCTGGAAACATGCATGCAAATAGGCACAACTAATTTTTAACAAAGGTTCAGAAATAGTTAAATGGCAGAAGATAGCCTTTTCAACAAATGGAACTCTAGCAGTTAGAAATCCATAGGCAAAATAAATGAACTTCATCCTAAGTCTCACACCTTAAAAAAACTAACACAAAATGAATCCTGGAGTTAAATGTAAAATATTGACGTATTTATCTTTTAGGGGAGGAAAAAACCCCAAAAATTTCAGTATCTGAGCATTGGCATACGTGTCACCAGAAGGATGATTCATAAAAGGAAAAAGTGATAAATTCGCCTTCAAAAACTTTTGCCCTGTTAAAGACTCTGTATAAGTAGATGGAAAGACAAATCTTCAGACTGGGAGAAAATACTTACATACCAAGTACCCAACAAAAGACTAGTGGCTAGAAGTAAAAATTCTCATAAGTATTGAGTAATTTTACCCAGTAGTAAAAAACAATGCAATTACAAAATGGGCAAGAGAGATATGAGCAGATATTTCATTGAAAAGGATCTACAAATGGCAGATAAGCACTAGAAAAGATCTTTGAAATCACTAGCCTTTAGGGAAGTGGAAATTAAGACCTCAGTGAGCCAGGCCTGGTAGGTGTAAGCCGGTAATCCCAGCTACTGGGGAGTCCGAGGCAGCAGGAGGATCACTTGCACCCAGGAATTTGAGACTAGACTGGGCAACACAGACCCTGTCTCAAAAAAGAAAGAAAAACACCCAATGAGCTATCACCACATACCTGTCAGAATGTCAGAAAGGCTAAAATGAAAAATACTGAGAACACCAAATGCTGAAGAGAATGTGGAGGAACCAGATCACTCTTACGTTGCATGTGGGAATGTAAAATAACATAGCCAGTCTGGAAAAAGGGCAGTTTCTTTAAACACTAAACATGCAACTACCATACATCCTAGCAGTTGCACCCCTGGACACTTATCCCAGAGAAATGAAGATTTATGTTGACTCAAAAACCTGTACACAAATGTTCACAGTAGTTTTATTCAGAATGACCAAAAACTGGAAACAGACTAGAGACATTGGGTTAAACGACACTTCAGTGGCTGTGTGGTTACAGTGTGGTCCCTCTATACCATGGAATACTACTCAAGAATAAGAAGAGGGAAAGTACAGATACTATACAGCAATCTGGATAAATCTGGAGAGAACCGTGCTTAATGAATCAAGCCATTCTCAAAAGGTTGATCCTGCATTATCCCATCTATGTAACTTTCTTGAAATGATAAAATTTTTTTGTAACAATGTATTAATACTATAGTTTTATATGAAGTCACCACTGGGGGAAACTACATAAATGTTACACAGGATTCTTCTGTATTATTTCTTACACCTGCATGTGAATCTATAATTACCTTAAAAAGTTTAATCAAAAAATAACTGTGTACATCCAACTTAAACTAATTAAATTCAGTCCTTTAACACCATGATGACAATTTTTAAAATGAAAATTCATCAGGAAGAAGCCTCCCAACCACAATAAAATACTAATGTTAGAATATGGAATATGGCTATAGGAGCTTGTTGGTATTTTTATGAATTCTTGAGAAATACAGATTTTCTTTTTCAAATTATTAAATTTTTGCTGATATGACTTTTTCACAAGAGCTCTTTATGTCGCATTTCTGCACAGGGCAAATTTTTATACAAATAGTTCCCTCCATATATGTTTAGCACATGCCTAACAAATAATAATTAATTTTTATTGTGCATAGACTTTATTGTCTGTTTTGGTTTTTTTTCTTTTTGAGATGGAGTGTTGCTCTCACCCAGGCGGGAGTGCATTGGCACGATCTCAACTCACTGCAGTCTCCACCTCCCAGGTTCAAGTGCTTCTCCCACCTCAGCCTCCTGAGTAGCTGGGACTACAGGCATGCACCACCGTGCCTGGTTAATTTTTTGTACTTTTAGTAGAAACGAGGTTTCACTATGTTGCCCAGGCTGGTCTCAAACTCCTAAGTGATCCACCTGCCTTGGCCTCCCCAAGTGCTGGGGTTACAGGCATGAGCTGCCATGCCCAGCATATTATGCATAGACTTTCTTAATTAACATTTCTCAGAAGTAGCTAAAGATGAAATTGTGCTAATATGAAACAAGAAAGTCCTGGTTAGAAGATAAACAAAACAAGCCGCATTCATTCACAATGTCTGCGTGTCAGATTTTTAAGTAAAAGGCATTTTTTGGACAATACACTTTTATTCTTTAGCTTATTTTTCTACATCATATATATCAAAGCATTTTGGTAGGCTCAAAATGAAGTTGATAGAACTGTTGTTAAGCCTTGTTTTATTTTGTTTTTTTGAGATGGGGTCTCGCTTTATTACCCAGGCTGGGGTACAGTGGTTTGAACTGTAGCCTCAACCTCTTGGGCTCAAGTGATCCTCCTGCTTCAGCCTCCCAAGTAGCTGGGATGACAGGTGTGTGCCACCATGCCCAGCTAATTTTTTTGTATTTTTGTAGAGGCAAAATCTTGCCATGTTGCCCAGGCTGGTCTCAGACTTCTGGGTTCAGGATATCCTCCCATCGTAGCCTCCCAAAGTCCTGGGATTACAGGCTCAAGCCACTGTGCCTGGAAAGGCTGCTGTTTCAAATTAACATAATCAGTACTCTCACTTAAAAAGCTAAACCTTTATAGACATCATCTAGTTTTAGAGGTTATCACCATGTAGACAATTTGAGTCTTATATCCCATCTGTTGAGCAAATGCCGGAAATATTTTTACCTATAAATATTTCAGTATAAGTAATTTTTAAAAATATAATACAATACCATTATCATATATAACTAAGCAGTAATTGCTTAATATCTAATATAAAGTCTTAGTGTCATCCCTTTTATTTCATTCAACAAGTAATGTTGGAAAACAAGTATTTAGTTTATTTGGGATCAAGGAAGATTAACAAAAGGATTTCTTTCTCCTTAGAGAAGTAGGAAAGAGGAGAACTAAACCAGTACTTACTTGGTATCTGCCTTTTGATAGGCATTCACCATCAGTTCCTATGACAGGAGAGCCAAGACCAAACTATGCAGCTGACATATTACAATATACTAACTCAGAGATTTAAGCAAGAATTATCCTGCAGAATTAGATCCAAGGAGGTAAATGTTAGGCATGCATGGCCCATTGATTCTTGATCAGGTTGACCCTTGGACTTGGAAAAAACAGCAATTATAGTAATTATGGGGAAGTTTTTCTAAGTGCTATGCCTTACGTTTTTGCTTTTCAAGGACTCAGATTTGCCTAACTGTGCCATCCTTTTGTTCCTTAGGAGAATAAGCAGAGCTGTATGGGAGAGGCAGTTTAGCACAGTGGGTAGAAACTGATATGGGCTCAGACAGGATCTATCCTCAGCTTGCTCTCTGGAGGACTCTCTTCTGTGAGAGCCGATCATGTGATGGGTTAAGAATAAGACAGGTATTCTAATGACACATTCCCGTTTTCTAGTGACAGTGGTGGTTGGTGTTTGGACTTTTCAGGGAAGGTCATCATCCTCTTTTTTATAATCTGTTGAGAATTATTCACATCCCAGCTGATCCTTGGCAACCATGTGTAGAGAAATTTTAATGCACAGGGAACTCTCTTAAAATATTTTTTAGACTATTATTATTTGTTAAGGTTAAATATAAATGGCACACTGATGATGTTTAGAATTGGATCTGTTTCCTTTTGATGTTGTGCTGTAGTCTATTTATACATTTTAACCAAGACCCAGTTACTGTAATACAAGTGGACACCATGAAGTTTAACTGTTACAGTTCCCTATAAGGGACTGGATAATTTACAGCACAAGATACCAACAGCTTTGTTCCAGCACTAGCTGTGTTGTTGCTGGAAATAAGTTTACTATTAATCTATAGATTTCCTATTAATCAGCTTTATGATTTCATCCAAGAAGGATCTGTTGAGGGGGAAAAGAGGCAACCTGGTAAATGAATGCAAAGGATAGCTCCTCATAACACAGAATTATCTGGTCCAAAATGTCAGCAGTATTGAGATTGAGAAATACTGAATTAGAATAATAAAACACAGTTCAACTCAAGGAAATGAAGCACCCACTCAGCATAATATATGAATCCCCTTTATTCACTTAGTAATAGGAGGGATGATGCTATGATATTAATATTAAAAATGACTCAAAATGCCATGGCTTATGCCTGTAATCCTGGTACTTTGGGAGGCTGAGGCAGGAAGATTGCTTGACACCAGGAGTTCAAGACCAGCCTAGCCAACATAGCAAGACTGTGTCTCTATTTAAAAAGAGAGAAAGAGAGGGAGAGGGAAGAGAAGAAAGAAAAGAAAGGAAAAGAAGAAAGAAAATAGATGATTGATTGATAACAGACAGACAGACAGACAGGGTTTGGATCTGTGTCCCTGCCCAAATCTCATATCGAATTCTAATCCGCATTGTTGGAGGTGGGGCCTGGTGGGAGGTGATTAGATCATGGGGGCAGTTTCTTATGAATGGTTTAACACCATACTGCTTGGTGCAGTTCTCATGATAGTGAGTTCTCACGAGATCTGATTGCTTAAAAGCATGTAGTGCCTCCCACCTCTTTCTCTTTCTCCTGCTCTGGTCATGTGAAGTGCCTTGCTCCCCGTTTGCCTTGTGCCATGATTGTAAGTTTCCTGAGGCCTCCCCAGAAGCTGAGCAGATACCAGCATCATGCTTCCTATACAGCCTGCAGAACCATGAGACAATTAAACCTCTTTTCTTTATAAATTACCCAGTCTCAGGTATTTCTTCATAGCAGTGTAAGAAAGGACTAATACAGAAAATTGGTACTGAGAAGTGGGGGTTTGCTATAAAGATACCTCAAAATGTGGAAATGACTTTGAAACTGGGTAATGGGACGAGGTTGGAAGAGTGTGGAGGGCTCAGAAGATGAGGAAAAATTTGGAACTTCCTAGAGACTGCTTGAACTGTGAGCAAAATGCTGATAATGATCTGGACAATGAAGTCCAGGCTGAGGAGGTCTCAAATGGAGAAGAGAAAATTACTGGGGACTGGAGCAAAGGTCACTTTTGTTATGCTTTAGCAAAGAACCTGGCTGCATTGTGCTCCTGCGCTAGGGACCTGTGGAACTTGGAACTTGAGAATGATGATTTCAGGTGTCTGGCAGAAAAATTTTCTAAGCGACAAAGCATTCAAGATGCGACCTGGCTGCTTCTAATAGCCTGTCTTATATGTGTGAGCAGAGAAGTGACCTGAAACTAGAACTTAGACTTGAAAGGGAAGCATAGCATAAAGGTGATAAATTTGTAGACTGGCCACGTGGTAGAAAAGAAAAGCCCATTTCAGAGGAGAAACTCAGATAGGCTGCAGAAATTTGCATAAGTAAAAAGGAACCAAATGCTAATAGCCCTGACAATGGGGGAAGGCATTTATCAGAGACTTCACAGGAGCCCCTACCTCACAGGCCCAGAGGCCTAGGAAGGAGGAATGGCTTTGTAGGTCAGGGCCAGGGTCAGGACCCCACCACCCTGCACAGCCTCGGGACACTACTCTCTGCATCCCAGTCACTTTAGTTCCAGCTGTGGCTCAGAGGGGCCCAGGTACAGTTCAGGTCACTGTTTCAGAGGGTGCTAGCCACAAGCCTTGGTGGCTTCCATGTGGTGGGAAGCCTGTGGGTACACAGAGTCCAAGAGTTGAGGCTTGGAAACCTCTGCCTAGATTTCAGAGAATGTATGGAAAACCTTGAATGTTCAGGCAGAAGCCTGGTGCAGGGTGGAGCCCTCACAGAGAACCTCTTCTAGGGCAGTGCAGAAGGAAAATGTAGGCTTGGTGCTCCACATAGAGTCCCCACTGGGGCACCACTTAGTGGAGCCATGAGAAGATGACCACGTCCTCCAGACCCCACAATGGTAGATACACCAACAGTTTGCACCCATCGCTTGGAAAAGCCACAGGCACTCAGTGCCAGCCAGTGAGAGCAGCAGTGGGGTCTGAACCCTGCAAAGCCACAGTGGTGGAGCTGCCCAAGGCCTTGGGAACACACCCCTCACACCACTGTGCCCTGGACGTAGGACATGGAGTCAAAAGATCATTTTGGAGCTCTAAGATTTGGTGACTGCCCTTCTGGGTTTGAACTTGTATAGCACCTGTATGTAGCCCCTTTCTTTTGGCCAATTTTTCTTTTTTGGAATGGGAGTATTTACCCAATGCCTGTGTCCCCATTGTATCTTGAAAGTACCTAGCTGTTTATTTTACAGGCTCATAGGCAAAAGGGACTAATACATATATATATATAATGCTTCGTTTCAAGCTGGGGGTGGTAGCTCACGCTTATTATCCCAGCACTTTGGGAAGCCAAGGCAGGCAGATCACCTGAGGTCCGGAGTTCAAGACCAGCTTGACCAATATGGCGAAACCCCATCTCTACTAAAAATACAAAAATTAGCCAGGCGTGGTTGCTTGTGCCTGTAGTCCCAGCTACTCAGGAGGCTGAGACAGGAGAATTACGTGAACCAGGGAGGTAGAAGTTGCAGTGAGCTCAAATTGCATCACTGCACTCCAGCCTGGGCGACAGAGATTCCATCTTAGAAAACAAACAAACAAACAAAATGCTTCATTTCAGTGATGCCCTGAGCTGGGAAGGAGTAAAGACTCATAGGTGAAAGAAATTAATACATGTATATAAAACGCTTCGTTTCAGTGATGCCCTGAGCAAGGAGAAAGTAAAGACTAGGAAGTACTAATCTTTGGAGCTGCCTCTGACCTGCAAATCCTGCAGTGAATACTCTTAAATGTTTTAGTATCTGTCCAGATGATATTGGTACCCAGATCCTTTAATTATACCTCTGATATTCCAACTGTTTTGCTCTTACCTGGATTTATGCTGCCTATCTTGAACTAGTATCTTAAATGTAAAATAGCACCCAAGGCAACACTTTGAAGTTTATTTCCAAAGAGCATAAAAATAAAATGCCCTAGTCTTCCTAAACTAGGTATTACTTAGAGGGAAGAATTTCTTAAGACAGGATCATAGAGAGAGTACTATCATATACTACATTCATAACACTAATATATAACCACATAGATATTTATTGTATACACAAATAATACTTGGGAAATCTGGATTTTAAAAAGTCAGCAAATTTTTCTAACAGTTGCCCAAGCTATACCTGGGCTCTATTGAGCTGCAGCTGGAGCTGGAATGGCTAGGATACACAAGCGGTGTCCTGAAGCAACACAGGGTGGTGGGGCCCTGGCTTGACCTACAAAACTATTCTTCCCTCTTAGGCCTCCAGGCCTGTGATGGGAAGAGCTCCTGTAAAGTCTCTGAAATGCCTAAAATTGGAATCTGTGGGGGATGCATAACACCTCTTAACATACCATGGACTGATGTCTGTGTTATTTTGCTTACTCTCTTATTTCATGGTCACATATATTTTGTGGTGGGTGCATGGAGACTACTTTTTTTTTAAGCTAAACTAAGAATGCCTCATAAGATTTTTCTTTTTTTCAGGTCAGTTGTCTTTTTTATTTATTTATTTATTTTTTAAGATTTTTTTTTTGTAGAGACAATGTCTCTCTATATTGCCCAGGCTTGTCTCAAACTCTTTAGTTCAAGCAATTCTCCCACCTCAGCCTCCCAAAGTGCTAGGATTATGGCATGAGCCACCATGCCCAACCTACCTAAGTCACTTGTCTTTTTGACCAGAGCGTCACAAAATATTAATGTACATACAGATCACCTAAGAATTCTGTTAAAATGCAGATTCTGCTTCAGTAGATCTGTGCTGTGGCCTGGGAGCTTGCATTTGTAACCAGCCCTCAGCTGATGTAGATCCTGCTGATCCAGGGGTCACACTCTGAGGAGATACAGAAGCTGTAGAGGAATCCAGTCTGTTCTGTCACAGGAGAATCAGGCGGAGTGCTGTCTCCTCCCATTTTCTCAGAGATGTTATTGCTTCAAGCCATCTCATTATCTTCACCCTTTCCTTCTCTATTGATTCTTGGCTCCCAGCATGTAATTAAGTTTCAGCCATCTTATAAAATACTTTCACTCCATTTCTCCTGAATGTTTTTCCTTCTGGCTTCTATTAAGAGCTGTCTCCATTTCTTTGTTCTTTTTCACACTTCTCTTCATATTCTGACTTCTTCCACCATGGCCAGAGTCATCCTGGTCTTCCTAAAAGCCACACGTAACAAATACTTTTCTGGGTTTGTTTGGTTTTTATTTTTACTTTTAGAAAAAGTTTATTATAAAAAAGTAATTGCATGAAAGAAAACTTGCAAAATAGATAATAAGTAAAAGAATAATAAAAACATATTCATAATATGTAAAGGCTAGAAGAAAATGTAACAGCAATGACTGTATAGGCACTCAAAAAGCAAGAATTATAGCTTTTTTTTTCTTCTGCTTTTCTGTTTTTAGCTTAAACAGTCCTTTGGGAATATTTGATACTTTTGACTACTCTTCAGTAAACTTTCCTAGCTCCATGACACCATTTTCTCTCTCTCGCTTCCTCCCCCTTCCCCTCTCTCTCTCTCCCTCTGTCCCTCTGTCCCTCTGTTCCTCTACCCCTACCCCCACCTCACTGGCCTTCCCCAGATATTCTTTACCAGTTCTTTTTTCCACTTTGAGATATCACCTAAGTCTGTTACTTCAGGTACCCTTTTAGGCTGTATGTTCAGCTCCACCCTGACAGCTGCTGCCTAGACAGTTGTGCTGAGTGATCTTCACACCTTTCCAGTTTAACACATCCAACTGAACTGACAGCCCTTCGCTATTCTAGTCTGCAAATCTTCTGTATTCTATAGTGTTCTTTCTCTTACCCCTTCACATTGATTTATTCAGTTAATACGTATCACTTTTCACCTGTTATTGTTTCTTCCTATTAAATTGTCCTCTGTCATAATTGTATCCTAATTGGACTTCCTGTCTTCATTTTTCGGTCCTTTTACACTGTGACCTCTGGGATCTTGTTAAAAATGAAGATTGAATGTCTCTCTCCAATTTTATTAACCATGCGGTGGTTCCCCACAGCTTCAGCATCAAACTCCTTAGCTTGGCATACAGGATGCTTTGATTGCCAACCCTTCACACCATATGCTCTCCATAGTAAACTAAGAGTCGATCAGCTTTACAGTGTTCTCTCTCCTTCTCCACAAAAAAGTATTCTGTGCACTTGAAATGCCCTTCCTTCCGACTTGATCCTCCAAGGATATGGTCAATCTGATCCCTTCTCTGGAGTGTGTTCCATGACACCAGCGTGTCTTCCTTCCACCACCAGCCACCACACACGGCATCTGAATTGATAGACTTTTTCTTCTACTCATTCCTGTGTCATCCTGGGCATGAATTCACCTTGGCATGATATCATTGCACTTGTTTGTCATGTCAGCACACCATAAGGATTGAGTTCTTTAAAGACACAGACTCTTGTCATTTCTGCAACCCCCACATGTTAGATAACAAAAGTTTGGATGAGTAAGTATATATTTGCTTCAACGATGTTCTTCTTCCTTTAGTCTTTCATTCTGATTATGCTTTGGTCCGATTTGTTACATGTAGGTGGAATTCTGTCCTAAACCTTATCTTTGCCCAAGCATTTTAAAACATGAGATTTTAGATCCAGATGAGGCTGGGCATGGTAGCTCACACCTATACTCTCAGCACTTAGGGAGGCCAAGGTGGGCAGATCACTTGAGGCCGGGAGTTTGAGACCAGCCTGGCCCGCATGGCAAAACCCCGTCTCTACAAAAAAATAAAAAATTAGCCAGGCATGGTGGGACACGCCTGCTGTCCTCCCAGCTATGAGGTAGGAGGATCACTTGAGCCCAGGAGGGAAAGGCTTCAGTGAACTGAGATCATGCCCCTGCACTCCAGCTGGCGCAACAAAGGGAGACCCTGTGTCTCCAAAAAAAAAAAAATCCAGATGAGCAAATTGGCCTCTAATCAGGTGCTTCTTCCTTCAGTAGCTGCCTGGAATCTTTGTGGGTTGAAAAGGCCTTTTCAGATGGAGAGATGTTAATGTCATAATGGCAGGCCAGGTAAACCCCCACCCTTCCCAGAAGCCTTATGCTTATGCTGCTGAAGTACTAGATGCCATCAAGACAATAGCTGAAAATACAACCAGCTAACCCTAAGACAGGTTGCAGTAACCCACCAAGCCACCTAAATTGACAGGATAGATGAATTTTAATGTCCAGAGAGAACACGTGACTTACTAAGACATTAGTAACTAGGAAGACTACCAATTTCAAGGCCCCTTGCTAATACTTGCATTCTGTCTCAGTACTTGAAAGTCTGTAGACCTCATTTGCATTGAGGGACCATCTTGTTGTAAGTGGTGGAATGAGTATTTTTATATAGCTGTAATGAGGTTGTAAACTGAAGGCTTTGTTGCACCCTTAAACCGATTCTGAGTGTTAAGCTCATGAATGCGTACCACAGGACTTCACTGGAAATCTGACCTGGCCTTTCTCAGCAGTTTTCCAGTATCCCTTGAGGATAGCTTAGTTTAATAAATATTTACCACTCTCCTCCACATTTTGGTAGACTTGGCTGACTGGCATCAGCTTCTTCACCTCTAATTTGGCCATCATCCCCGGAACTTCATAGATGATCCAAACTCTGACTTTGAAAGTTGCATCCATTTTCTGTACTTCTAAACCAGGGTGGCTAAACATTACCCAAGAAAATTATGCTAATAAATGCATGTCATACACTTACACACTCACATATTTCTGTAGCTTATATCCCCATATAGGTGCACAATTACATAGATCGCCATCTACCAAGACTTTCCCATGTGTACAACGTATTAGAATTCCACATGTCTAAAAGACATTTTTCATTCCTTCCTTGAAAACTGATTTCCTTCCTTTTTAATTTATCTCAATTCATGGTATACCCTTTTATCTCATCACTTAAACCAAAAGCGGAGTCATCCATAAACATATCACCATTTTACCCTGTCACTTACCAAGTCCTGTTAATTTCTTCACAAGGGATATTAGGTTTGAGCTGTGCCATTCATTCTCGTTGCCACCATCTGAATTGGTCAGGCCCTCATTTCTTTCTTGGATTATTGCTCTGGACTACTCAGTCTCCCTGTGGCCAGCGTCGCCCCCTTGTGATTCATTCTCCAAACTCCTCTCATTTTGCCTGCTTGCTACCTTTTCAGGGTTCCTCTGCCTATAGGGCCACATCTCAAACTTTGTCTCACATTCCTGGCTATCCCCAGCTTCCAACAGAATTGAACTTAAAATCTTCTCCTCTGTCCAGAATGCCCTTCTTCCCCTCAATTTTCCTAATGAATGAGTTGGAGTTTACCTTTCAGGCCTTCCCTTGAAGGACTTTCCTCTCTCAGAAGTGGTCACGCCACCTTACTCATCTAAGCAACTGAAGGTTTTTCTTCTATGTTCCCGTATTGGATTCATATCTATCCTATATACCACATCTTTGAGATTTAAGGTATTCATACTTACCTGAGTGTCCTCAGTGCCTGGTACAAATCAAGCATTCAGTAAATGCTTATTAAATGGAAGAACTAAATTGCTAAGGAATCAAACATTTTTACGTTACCTCTGACAGAAAGTAGGAACAGGAAGTTCTTTTTTTTAATTGAAAATATTTTAATATTTACTTTTGAATAATAGATAAGCATTCTAAGAATAACTTGGAGTGAAATTTTTCTTCATGAGCTAAGTTTAAGTCCATCACTTGAATTACAAAATGTTAATCGTTAGTTTAGTATACTCAGTACTGAAGAGTAAAATGCTGCAATAATTATGATTTTTAAAACTATTAAGTTTACATAGAAAACCAATTACTCATCTGCATTGCTTAGCTTTTGCTATATTATGCTGCAGCAACAAACCCTAAAATAAACAACTATTTTTTTTTTTTGAGTTCCGGGATACATGTGCTGAACATACAGGTTTGTTACATAGGTATACATGTGCCATGATGGTTTGCTGCACCTATCAACCCGTCATCTAGATTTTAAGCCCCGCATGCATTAGGTATTTGTCCTAATGCTCTCTCTCCTCTTTTCTTCAACCTCCCGACAGGTCCCGGTGTGTGATATTCCCCTCCCTGTGTCCATGTGTTCTCATTGTGCAACTCCCACTTGTGAGTGAGAACATGTGGTATTTGGTTTTCTAGGAACAGCAAATTCTTAAATGCCATATTCCCCAAACCTTTCTAATCAAATAGTTCTAGTTGCTTCCCCTCTTTATTTCCCTGCTAAAATTAAGATGTGTTTAGGCTCCCTACTTTCCTTTAGTTAACATTGATACTAGTGATATTAATTTTTGTAAAGGGTAGGAAAGAGACAAAAGATGTAAATAATACAAATTTTATATACTTCCAAAAATAATCCTAGAAATCCAATATAATTTCTAGCTAAAAGGGTTTTAAAGGATGTAGGAAGTGTGTGCTTTTTATGTTCAATTTTAACTGCAACATAAAACAAATGAAAATTCCTTTGACTTGTATTAAAGATAACTGATTATAATAAAGGAAAGATATATGTAGTGAGAAGAATATTAGATTCTAATCCTGCTTCTGCTATAATTTTGTGTGGTCTTGGGCAAGTCGTTTCTCCTTTTGCCGTTCAGTCATGTCTACAAAATGAGAAAATTATAGATTGTAGATTTAGCAATGGCCCTTTTCCTTCTAGTGAAACACAAAGAAACTGTATGAGAGAAGTAACAGCACAACAGCTCTACTTTGGAACTAGTGATGCTATAGAAAGAGGTGGGGAAGAGGCAGAGGTTCTCCCTCCACAGGGCTGTCCCTACTCCCATCTCATTCCAAAAGGTGGCCCCTGCAGAATTGCCTTGAAATACGATTTAAAAGCCACTATCGGATGATGTGTTGAGTTTTTCTTCACTGACCCTAAATCAGATGGAATCACAGAATTTGAAGAAGTCACAGAATTTGAAGAAGTTTCTTATTTAAACTCCCTAATATGAAATTCTAGTCTGCTGTCCTTTTCACCAGATTCTCCTATTTTTGCCCAATATCTAAGTCTTATTAAATTTATTTTGGGGGGCTCAGTGTGTACATTATATGTTGCCAATTCACTTTTTTAAGGTTTAGCTCTATTTAATCAAGATATTTGAATTGACTGTAGAGCATTGATCACCATTTGTCTCCTTAAATCTGTAGTGTCTGCAGGGCACATACACATTTAGCACCCGTACTCCCTTCTCCTGTTGTTCCCCGTGTGTCTTTGCATCCAAACGTTCATGCCAACAGCTGACAGACCTATTGAGTGCTTACTACATGTCAAGCATGGTTTTCAATGCTTTACATTAACCCTTCTAACAATCCTATGAAGTAGGCTACATTTATCTTTCCTTTATTAGGACCACTTACCTTTAATACAAGTCAAAGGAATTTTCATTTGTTTTGTTTATGTTGCAGTTGTAATTGAACATAAAAAAAAGCACATACTTCCCACATTATCATCCTCATTTTACAGAGAGGCTAAGCACTGGTTCCAGAGCAACACAGCTGGTAAGAAGTGGCACTGGGGTTTGGTCCTGGAGAGCCTGGTTCTAGAGCTCTCAGTAATTCTGCTCATTTTAAAGGTCTAACTTCATCCCACAACTATAGATTTTCTTGAAAGCAAAAGAAAGTTAACATTAATTTTCTTATTTGTTTACATACTTAGAATTTCTTTTAAGAAATAATGAAAACCTTTATAAATCAGTATAGTGACTGTCCCATAGTAAGTACTTAGTATATATTATTATTAACTTAGGCAAATGGATACGTGTAATATTCATAGCATTGACTTTTAGCAGTTGAGAAGAAAAATAAACCACATTTTAGTTACCTCATATTTCTCAGTTCTAAGAACTAAAAGTCACTTGTTTACAAGATACCCTGCTATGTAGCATCTGTTCAAGATAATTAAACTGTCCAAAATACTGGTCTTAACCTAATTTTTATCTTGCCACCAGGTGGCAGCATGTTACGTAAGGAAGTAATTTAAATATTCTGTTGAAGCCCATTTATTTTCAATATTTTGCCTTAAAAACTGTCCAACCATAATAAAAATAAAATGGTATCTTATGTTCTCCTTTGCCTCCATTCTCTCCAGTCTATTTTAAAGGTCCTGTTAGCACAATATCCGTGAGACCTGCCTTAATCCTGCCCTGCATTCTCCTATCAGTGCAGAAAGTTTTTTCCTTCCATCTTTATGGAGATTTGAGCCGTTGGGCTTAGAATTCTGCCAACTAAATGGTTTTATTCCTACCTAAATGGTTCCTGTTGTTCAGCAACAATAGTTCTCCTCATCTTTGTATCTTCCATGGTACCTACAGAAGTTCTGAATATGTAGCAACAATTTTTTTCTTAATAGAGACAGGGGTCTTAACTACATTGTCCAGGCTGGTCTCAAACTCCCAACCTCAAGCAGTCTTCTTGCCTAGGCCTTCCAGAGTGCTGGGATTACAGGTGTGAGCCTGGCCAGTGACAACAGTTTAATAGGTGCCCTTGGCTAAATGTCAGTGATATGCAAGATACACATTAACATGTGTATTTACTGAATGTTTATTTGAATTACAACACATTTATAGCCCTTTGTGGTTACGTTTGTTTCAACTGTGCTATTGAAGTCCCTGAAATTTTGCCATAAGTTTAGGTATTATCAGTATCATTCAGATTAAATGCTGCCAAACACTGAAAGATTAGTGTTTGAGGTGGAAAGCAAGAGAATGAATGGCTAATGAAGAAAAGGAAGGTAAAGGACTGAACGTGCCAGTTAAAGCCTGGGGAAAATGAAGGGCTAGTGATAAAATGAGAGAGGCAGGCTTCTGATACTGCAACAGAGCACCTGCCACATGGGGAAGCAGGAGGAGCACCAAATTCAGTTGGCTGCAGAGAAATCTGTTTACACTTCATAATCGTGGATCTGCCTAGACATTGTTTGTTTCATGGTGCAAACAATGAAATCATTGAAACAAATGAAGTCATTTGACATCAGTTCGTCAACAAATATTTTTTCCTATTCTAAAACCTACTAGTTTTGCCTCCAGCTTGTCCCTTAATGAAGTCTTAAAAGAACTTGCTCCCAAAGAGATGCACATAAGCAAAAAGAAACCAGCAATTTCATGTAAGCCTACCTTACCCTGTAGGTATTTCCTTGCTAGGGGTAATTGAGTTTAACAAAGGCAGTTTAAGTACCTATGCTATTTTAGGTATTGTGCCAGAGATTCAAAACTACAATATGTTTAATATCTATAAATAAGGTATTTTTAAGGGAATAGCTTAACCATTCAAATTAAACTAATTCTGTGAAGAACATTAGTACTGCCTTGAGGTATTTACCAAGCAATACTTAAAATGTATTTTTGTACTTTATATATATATATGGAATGCAGTGATCTGAAGATGGATTAGAAACATCCATACCTTAAAAAGTTTTTATTTGGGATTGATATTTAATGAATACAGTGAAATGATCAATTTTTAAAAATCCCAGCCAATGTATTGTATACATATATATTTCTCATCTTTTTGGAAATGTTTTGCATCTTAAGTGGAGGAGATTTTGTCTGTGATACCCAAGGCTCTTACCTTAGAACTTTTATTTGACCTCATAAGCCTTGATAGTATTTGGTTAATGTTCATTATATTTAGGAACTCAGCAGTTTCAAAGTCCATAGCCACATATTTTATTGTTTGTATGTTTGTGCAAAGCCTAGTGTTATTACAAATAGCCACATACTTTTAAAACAGGTATATTAATGTCTACATTTGTCAGGCTGGGTTTCAAACGCCAGGGACTCATTAAAATTAGTCATTAATCACTTAGTAATATATATTAAATATTAATGTTTGTCATGAAGTATGTAAAACCCATTTGTATTGTATCCTCTATAATATGCTTAGGAGGTAGAAAATATTTGATTTTACTGTCTGTAATGTGTAATCAGAGATTGAACGACCAAGTAATGTAGCATTATCCAAAGATTATTTGTTATTATTTGTTATATTTCAGTTATAATGAAGTTAATTGCATGCCTTTCAGATAAAAAATACTGTATGTACATCCTCAGTTCATCTGGTACAACTATGCTTAAAAGTGCTTAATAAAGTATTCATTACTATTTAGGTAATAAAATTAGTAGTGACTTACGAAATTTTATATAGCATCACTTTCTTAAGCCCGTTTTTAAAGTGATTTATTACCAGATGGGCAAAAATGCAATTTTTATGTAAATTGACACATTTAATAATAACTTTTGTAGTATAAAAGTGCTTGTTTGTATGAAGTATAACTCACTTATGGGGCCTTGTAGTTCTATGTAATGTTGTAGTGAAATGTGCACATGTGGATGCTCCTGGAAGCACCTCCAGCCCTGTGAATTTATGTATCTGTTGATTTCAGTATTTAGTTAGCTTGATTTCTAAAGCCATCACAGTAATTGACGTGTTATTGGAAATAAAGTTAAGTTTTTCCTTATTTATAGGGATAACCTCAATTTTGAAGAATGTGAATCAATTCATACTTGGCTGAAAGCCAGTTCCCTCTTCAGTTTAGCTCCAGCACATACATGAAAAGCGCACTTGCATCCTAAGTGCCTTGTGAATCTGTAGTGATTAATTCTTCTCATTATTTTGCTGCAAATTCTCATGACCCTCTGTGATGATTCGATCAGCCACTTAGAGTTTATGCATATTCATATCTCTGTGCTCCTGCCGCAGACGTTCAAATCTCCTTCACTGACTGGTGTGTGCTTGGTGCAGTAATTGAGCTGCAGTAGATTGATTACTCTGGGGAGCTGTAAGGCCTTTAAAGGTGAAAACATATCAGTCCTGTTAATTAGGAAACAAAAGCTCTGATGGCAAGTTCAGCAGTCAAATGTTTCCAGTGTAGAAAAGATGAAAGGTATGATTTGTTCCTCTCCATGAATCCTGTTTACTTTTTAAACTTTGAATTAGGTCTGTATCAGTGGTAATGGAGTATAGCTTTCTTTTGTGAATTTTTATAGAATGCTAATTGAAGAGGACTTTACTATATTGATTGGTACTGTTATCTGTGATCTGTCAAATCTGATAGTTTAGAGCCTATTCAGAGTTTGTATATGCCTTCTATAGCATTGGTAATATTTATATAGAATTTCTAAATATTTTACATAGAGAATGCTTGTGTATAAATTTTGGTATTTATAGGCTTAATTTGATCTACAGTATTCCAACACTAGTTTTTTATTTTGACAATTTAATGGCAAAGAAGTTGAGCTGCCTTTTATCTCTTTATCAGAAGCATCCTTTGATTTTGCTCTCTTAAACTATATACTAAATAATATATTATCATGGCAAAAAAGGCCCTGTGTGGAACTGTATTCTCCAAAAGTAAGCTAGTTTTTACATGGAGGATTATGCAGTTTACATATGTGTTTTTCTCTGTGTGCTGTTCTCATATTCCAATATTCTTTTTTCCTCTCATGGTCATGATGTTTTATTTTGAGATATAATTCACATACCATAAAATTGATCCTTTTAAAATATACAATTCATAAGCTGGGTGTGGCAGCACACACGTGTGTCCCAGCTACTCAGGAGGCTGAAGCAGGAGGATCTCTTTAACTGGGAGGTGGAGGTTACAGTGAGCCGAGATCACGTCACTGCACTCCATCCTAGGTGACAGAGTGAGACTCTGTCTCAAAAATAAATAAATAAATAAATAAAATAAATAAATAAACAAACAATTCCATGGTTTTTAGTCTGGTCACAAAGTTATGCAACTATCACCACTATCTAATACCAGAACATTTTAGTTACCCCAAAAAGAAACCTCATACTCATTAGCATTCTCTCCCCATTTTCCCTTCCATCTAGCTTCTGGCAACCAGCAATCTACTTTCTGTCTCCATGGATTTGCCTATTCTAGACATTTCATATAAATGGAGTTGTAGTATTGTTGCCTTTTGTGTCTGCCTTCTTTCATTTAGCACAGTTTTTCAGGGTTCATCCACATTGTAGCATGAATCAGTACTTCATTCCTTTTTATGGCCAAATAATATTCTAATTGAATATCCCAATTTTTTTTTTATTGACTAATGAACATTTCTGCTGTTTGCACTTGTTGGTTATTGTGAATAATGCTGTTTGTAATTCTAATTAGCATGTGCATACATCCTTTGTTCTTAATCTTAGGGGGAAGGCTTTCAGCCTTCATTTTTGAATATGATGTTAGGTATAGTTTTTCTTAGATGCCATTCTTTAGATCAGGTTGAGGAGTTCCCTTCTATTTCTAGTTGAGTTTATCATGAAATGTTGCATTTTGTCAAATGCTTTCTCTGTATCTATTGATGATCATGTGGGCTTGTTCTTTATTAATATAATGTATTACATTGATTGTTCTTTATTAATATGTTATATTAATATGATCTTTATTTGTTCTTTATGAATATGTATTACATCAACTGACTTTCATATGTTGAACATTATGATATTCTATAGAGCATATATAATGTTATTTTATGGCTTTGGTTTTATATAATATGAACCAATTTCTCTATATTTCAGGCATTTATTAATACAGCAAAAGAAATTTATGAAAAAATTCAAGAAGGAGTCTTTGACATTAATAATGAGGTATATACATATAAATATTGTTGGTCAATATTAATTTAGAATTCACTTCATTGTTTTATAATTTTTTTAATCCTAAAATCAATCATGATAATCAGTTAACACCATTGGTTTACAATCATCCAACTGAAAAATTGGTATATGTGGTATAGTAGTTAAATATGTTCTAGTAGAACAACACTTTTATCTATGGAAATGGATTAAAGTAAGTGACCCTATCCATTCATTGCAAGCAATGCAAAATAATATAAATCCCCCAAAGAGAAAAGAAAATCCACTTTTATCCACATGACCATATGGTGTCATCTGCTTTGGGAATAATGTTCTGGTATATAAATGCATGTACTATGTACTAATGCAAGATGCTTTCTCTGTTATCTGGTATGAAAGAGGGAAATACCAAATTTGGAAATTACTCCCAATATAGCATAGCATGTTTTCAGGAGACTAAATATATATATCTGTGTGTATGTGTGTGTGTGTGTGTGTGTGTGTGTATATAATTGGCATTTGGCATAGGGTTTTTTGTAATGTTATTTTCATACTGTTTTGGTCAACATGATTAGGATAAAATGTAAAGCTTTGAAGCATCTATTTCAGTGTTCACCAAAGATCATCACTTGACCCACATCCCCACTCTGCATTTATCTGTATTTATTTCAAAATGTTTATGTGGATGTAGCATACTTATTTTCACATAAATATTTTTGCCATTCTGTATTAAGATTTCTGGCTTCTGAAAGAAAAGCCCTGGTTTCTCCCCAGTTGCACTTAGAAAAGCATTGTGTTAGAAAGCCATTATGTATGTCTGTCTCATCCTATACATTAATGAGGCTCTCTGTTACTTCAGTAGTCTCTGCTAAAACAAACAGCAGTTTGCCTAAGGTTTCCAAAAAGTACATGATTTTTTCATTGTTTAATTTGGAGTAATATAGTTTCTCAATCCTATCTTCTGCGCTTATATGATAGTACTTCTCGAGTTAGTTTAAAGGTGACACCATTCAGAGACTAATGCCATATAAATTGAACAGTAATTGGGCCTCTATCTGAAAGAGTACATTCATTGTTTCTGTCTGGTTTCATATAGTAGCTGACTGCTTTACTGTGCCTTATGCAGCTTTGATTGTAATGTGCTGTCAGGAGCCAACAGGCCGTGCTATTTATTTGGCCTAATGCCAAGGCTGACTCCTTGACTCCTCAAGAAGTTGCTACCAGCCCAGAGGGGGCAAAACCAATGAGCCATAGGGCATGCTTTTTATTAAAGAGGAGTCAAAAGAGCGAAAAGAAACCACATCAGCTGCTGTCAATACTGAGCTAGTGCCAGAAACCCCAAGGCTACTACTGTTGCAGAACAACTGCCAAGCACTATAAATCTGAGATTTACTGTGACGTAAAGTTTCCTTAAGAGCTTAATTTCTGAAGCTACTGTATTACTTTTCTCAAAGTGTTATATTTTTAGGTAAAATCCACTTGAGGGAGTGAGGGTTAAGACATAAGTGTGAGTTTGATGAATGAAAGAACTACTCTGTGTGTGGGTTCTTGGCAAGCTGCCATGTCTTTGGGGATCATAGAAATTATTGATGACACAGAACACTCATATGCCCTTAGCCTGTACAGCTGATTCAACATGGAACAGAAACACTGTCTAGTGAAAAGATTTTACCTTGTATTAAAGCAGCATGGACTTCGGATATTTTTATGCTTTAAAGATTACTTGCAATAATTATTTTAAACGATTTCTGCATTACGAGAATTTCCTGAAAAGCAGCATTATCCAATATCTGTTTACCCCGAACCTGGTATGATAAAGAATTACTTTCAGGAACATTTCCACAGTGTTTTTAAAAGGAAGGAACAGCCCTTAAGAGAGATTGTTTTAATTGTTGCTAAAATCTACTTAACTGTATTTTTCTCAGTTGTTTGATAAAATTGTATTATAAAGAATTAAATGAGTTTTTTAAGAATCTAGTTAAACTGTATCGTCTGGTTGTGTCTGGTCATATTTATTGTTCTGTTCTCTTTTATTTCAGGCAAATGGCATTAAAATTGGCCCTCAGCATGCTGCTACTAATGCAACACATGCAGGCAATCAGGGAGGACAGCAGGCTGGGGGCGGCTGCTGTTGAGTCTGTTTTTACTGTCTAGCTGCCCAACGGGGCCTACTCACTTATTCTTTCACCCCCTCTCCTCCTGCTCAGCTGAGACATGAAACTATTTGAAATGGCTTTATGTCACAGAAGACTTTAATCCTTCAAATTCTTGTATAACTTTGAATAAATGGTTAATGTTCACTTAAAAGACAGATTTTGGAGATTGTATTCATATCTATTTGCATTTGATTTCTAGGTCAATTGATGTGATTATTTTTGTTAAATGTTGTCTTGTGCCCTTAACTACGAACTGAATTGTATTAAACACTACAAAGTCATCTTGAGTATTTTAAATCGGTTTGTGTAGTTAGGTTTCCCAACACCTGTGGTTACCTAATGTTTAATATTATAGAACTGTCCTCAAAAACTTTGTCAATTTTCAAGGCTATAAGGAACAGAAGGACTCTTTTAATTCTGTATTTATCATTTACTTTCTGTATATATAGTTTAATAACCTGCTTGGGTGTAATTTGCCAAGCTTGAATTCTTTAATGCATTTGCATAAATTCTATACTGTTTAGAGCTTAAAGCTACAGAAGCATTGTTAGGAATTGCTTGGACACTGAATTTTAAACTTTTTGACATTGTTAACAAGCATGTTCATCTTTTCTTGTCACTAGTCCAAGAGAAATATGCTTAATGTATATTACTAAAGGCTTTGTATATGTTAACCTGTTTTAATGCCAAAAGTTTGCTTTGTCCACAATTTCCTTAAGACCTCTTCAGAAAAGGATTTGTTTGCCTTAACGAATATTGTTGGAGAAAAACACAGTATAATGAGTGAAAAGGGCAGAAGCAAGAAATTCCTACATCTTAGCGACTCCAAGAAGAATGAGTATCCACATTTAGATGGCACATTATGAGGACTTTAATCTTTCCTTAAACACAATAATGTTTTCTTTTTTCTTTTATTCACATGATTTCTAAGTATATTTTTCATGCAGGACAGTTTTTCAACCTTGATGTACAGTGACTGTGTAAAATTTTTCTTTCGGTGGCAACCTCTATAATCTTTAAATATGGTAAGCATCTTGTCTGTTTTGAAGGGGATATGACAATAAATCTATCAGATGGAAAAATACTGTTACAAAGTAGAAAAGCTTTAGTAATTTACTCAGTGTGGTGGTTTTATCCTTTTTTTCTTTTTCTCCCTTGTCTATAATGAAATTGTTATAGCAGTGCAAAATAAAATCCTATGTATAAAAGTGTTCTTTTTTTTTTATTATGACCACCTCTTTTTTAATGTATTTTTAGTCCCCTTACAGCTTTTACATGTGTTGAAGCATGTTTTTTAAAAGGGTCAGAATGTTTTAACACTCAACCCTTTTTAAAAATTTTGCTAAAATGTGACAAATCTCACTATATTGAAATTCTTTTTGTTGATGGTATAAGCAATGTAAGCAAGTGTTTTCTACTCTTGAACCAGCACAAAAGCACTTATGCCTGAAAAAAAGCATAAAGAAGTTCTAATTCTGAAACTACTTTCATTTCACTCACGGCCTTCAACTTTCTACAGGTCTTTCCTGAAGATTCAGCAATACTCTGTTAAAAGTTTGACAGTACTCCTGTGGGAAATCACCAAATGCTATCATAGTTTTGTTTTAACTATCTCCTTGAGGGCAGAGGGAAAGGTGAGAGAAAATCTATTTTGGTGGGTATTTGTAGTACAGCCTTTTTCTTTCAAGTGGCCATATCAAATACACTGGTCTTACTAATCACTCTCTTTACCAATGAGTAGAAAAAGTTAAGGCAGCTAGGAGAGGTTCTGCTCTATACCAAGAGGAGAGTGATTCTTTGGAAATTGTTATTTTTAAGCTTCTGTTAACTTTTCCAGAAGTTTAATGTGTTTCTTTTCCATGCTTTCTCCCCTAATTCTTTTATTTGAAGAAGAGAAATTAATGACAAAAACAACAAACCAGGACATGTATTTTAATACCCTAAGGAAAAGTGGAACCCTCAAATGTAACTCCTCCCACAACCACCCTAATGTGCCTCAGTCTGGGGCAGCAGGTGGACTTCTCAATAGTTCATTTCCACATTCTCTACAAATCGCATCTACCATTAAGGAATATGTTATGAATCCTTTCTGTTAATTGAGAAAGCAGTGTTATTGTCTATGATTTCCACTCTTTGCTCATTTTATTATCCCTGTCAAATAATGTAATATTGGTACCTGCAGTTGAATTTGTAATACTGTAATTGAATTTTTAGTTGATCTTTGATCAACTTTTATAGCATCTATGGACATAGAAAATCAGTCACTGAAAAAATAAACACAGCTTTCAGTGTCTCACTCAACATGTAACATTTCAAAATTGTGATCTTCATAAAGATACTGTTACCATTCGTCTTCCAAATTTAAGACAACTGAATGAAAAGCCAATTTTTTGAAAGAATGTGGCATGTAATTAGATATACAACTGAAACAGGATATACAACTGCATACAATTTGTTTTTAATGATATTTTAAAATAGCCTGTTAACAGGAAAATAGTCCCTCTTTATCTGCTAATGGTGAAAAAGGGTTGGGATATAAATCGTACCAAAATGTTTCCAATCACTCAGAAAAACTGATTCACATCTGGCTTTGGAACACCTTAAACATTTATTCTCTCATACATAGTAAAGCCGCATCTCAGTTTATTTAGTCCTGAGGTTGGCAGCATGAGGTTTGATTATATGAGTAAAAGATACACAAAGAGATAAAGCTGTTTAATAATAAACAGGAATTGACTGTACAAATAGGTAAACCAGAGTGTCTACCTGTGTTTCTCAAGAGTTTAGGTGTGCTTTATGTTTACATTAAAATGAAGCCTAACACCACGGTAGATCATCTCATCCTCTGTTGGGATGGACCAGGTATTATTACTTTCTTGGTTGAAGTCATGATAGAGAACTTCATTTTATTTATTTTGTTTATTTTATTTTGGGAGACAGAGTCACTCTAGTCCCCCAGGCTGGAGTGCAGTGGTGCCATCTTGGCTCACTGTGACCTCCATCTCCCCAGGTTCAAGTGAGTCTCCTGCCTCAACCTCCCAAGTAGCTGGGATTACAGGCACCTGCCACCACACCCTGCTACTTTTCGTATTTTTAGTAGAAATGAGGTTTTGCTGTGTTGACCAGGCTGGTCTCGAACTCCTGTCTCAGGTCATCTGTGCGCCTCAGCCTCCCAAAGTGCTGGGATTACAGGCGTGAGCCACCACGCCCGGCCAAAAACTAAGTGTCAGTCTATGTATTAGTATGAATTAGTTTTACAAAATTATGAGGCCAATTCTTAAACGTTGAAGAACAAAGTGCCAAACTCCTGATAGAAAAATGGAGGAAAATGAGCAATTTACAAGAAAAGATATAAAATGTCCCTAAAATGCATTTTTAATTCAAACATAATGTAAGTGATGGATAAATTAATTTGCTTCACTCTAGTAACCTTCTTCTATTTATGTGTATCCCATAACATGTTGTGTACTTTTAAACACAATAAAATTTATTTTTAAAAATTCAAACATGCAAATTAAAGCTAAGATGCCATTTCTCACCTATGAGACTGGAAGAAATGTCAAATACAATGCCACCTTGTATTGGTGAGGCACCTTTGTGTGTTGCTGGTAGAAGTGCAAACTGGAACTACCTTTCTGGAGGGGAACTGGACAATACCTAATAAAATTACATATACACTTGCTGTTAGCCCAGAAATCCCACTTGTAGGAATCTGCCCAAGTGATAATTCTCCAATAAAGCAAAAGCTCCATATGCACAAGGTTACTTTCTGCAGCACTGGTTGTTATTAGAAATTATTGGAAATGAGTTACATGTCATTTCCACTTATAGTGATTCAGTAAACTATAGTGATTCAATGAACTATGGCCATCCACACAGTGGAGTCCTACACAGCTATAAAGAAGGATGACGAAGAAGATCTCTAGAATACACTAGAAACTAGTTACAAACACTGGGTGGGTACAGAGTGAAAAGTAACAGGGCTGGGAATAGGATGGTTGGGACAAGAGAATGTTGCTTCTTTCAGGGTACATTTTTTGTATGGCTCTGACTCAACTATGGTTATGTTTCACATAACCCAAACATAATTAAAGTCAACCATGAAGTGCAGGAACTCGGTAAAATACAAACTATTAATGAACTTGTCAAATGAGTAACACCACACTGAAGGGGTAGGGAAGAAAACCAACATATATAACTTTGGAAAATAGTATTATCACTGTTTACTGTAAGACTGAAGACAAAATGAACGATCACAAAGGCTGTAGCTAGTAATGGGGATGGGTTAGCAATGCAAAGCTACCTTTCACATAGACTGAGCAAATAAGTAAATACATTGTAGATAATGAGAGCAAAGTTCCTCATCAAAAATGCATTGCAAATAAGTTGAGAAAGGCTAGAGTGAACCTTGTGGTGGTAGGTTGCAATTGAGGAGATCATGAACTCGTGGGTTTTATATGTACAGATGCACTGTGAGTAAACATGTTTCTTCACCTTTGCTGAGAGGGCCCAGTAGCAATGAGCATAATGCCTACTGCCCATTACTGGTTTCTAAATAGCATTCTCTAATAAAGGAAACTAGGGTTCATTAGAAAAATGATTGATTTCCTGGGTTGGGGCAGTGAAATTAGAAAATGAGCCTGGAATATCCTGCGATACCAGAGAAAAGTAAGGAATTGTTCGTAAAATGATGGGGCAGAGGGGAGTCAGGCCAAAGGACACTAACTAACGTGCTAGTAATGGATCGTAAACCGGGGAGTGAGATAAATATCCATAAGTTTATATTAATATGAATGATTAAGTAGATGGGAAAGACGCAGCTCTTCCTTACATTAGCGACCAGTTAGTAAAGATAAAAGGGATGATGTAAACAGAAAATCTACAACGCAGTCATTGTTAAAGGCAGGAATCAATACTAAAATTCATGGGCAAAAGCCTGACAAAGGCTATGCATACAGTCTGAGTATCTCCTCACAAAATATTATGCAAAAGAAGAAATACAACAGTGGAGAGACCTGGCAGACACCATGGCTTATCAAGTGATTAGGAAGATGTGAGGATGCCACGTACTTCCCAATCGGATGCCCTGAGAAAAACACTATTCCATGGCGAAAAATGGGTCACCTCAACCCAGTCATGAGGAAACCTGTCACCCAAATTTAGCAACATTCTACAAAGTATCCAACACTTCACAACTGGGCATCATGAAAGTTAAAGAAAGAACGAGGAACCGTCAGAGATTAGAGGAGATAGGGCATGACAACTAAATGCAGTGTGGGATGCTGGATCCAGGAAAGGGCATTAGTGGGAAAACCGGTGAAACAGGAATAGGGTCTGCTGATTCATTAGCAGCATTTTAATCAGTGTTAATTTCCTGGTTCTGATCATTGTTCTATGGTTATGTAAGAGGCTAATATTGGCTGGGCACGGTGGGTCATACCTATAATCCCAGCACTTTGGGAGGCCGAGGCAGGTGGATCACAAGGTCAAGAGATTGAAACCATCCTGGCCAACATGGTTGAAACCCTGTCTCTACTAAAAATACAAAACTTAGTTGGGTGTGGTGGCGTGCACCTGTAGTCCCAGCTATTTGGGAGGCTGAGGCAGGAGAATTGCTTGAACCCAGGAGGCGGAAGTTGCAGTGAGCCAAGATTGTGCCACTACTGCACTCCAGCCTGGTGACAGAGCGAGACTCCATCTAAAAAAAAAAAAAAAAAAAAAAGCTAATATTAGGGGAGGTGCATGACAAGTATATGGAAACTTGGCGTAGTTTGAGACCAACCTGGGCAACACAGGGAGACCCCATCTCTACAAACAAAAAAACTAGCGTGTGTGGTGGTGTGCACTCATGGTCCCAGCTACTCAGGAGGCGGAGGTGGGAGGATTTCTTGAACCTGGGAGGTTGAGGCTGCAGTAAGCCGTGATAACAGCATTGCACTCCAGCTTTGGTGACAGAACAAGACACCATCTTAATAATTTTGCAACGTGGTTATCTATATTTCTAAATATATATAATTTTTTTTAAAGCTCACAGTGAAAGAGTTATAATCCATGGGCTGGCAAAATGTAAAAGTCTGACATCAAATGTTTGGATGTTGGCAAGGTTGTAAAGCAAAGGAAATGCTCATATCATATACTACTGGAAGGAGAGCAAACGTGTGCAACCACTTTAGAAAATAGCCTGCAAACCCTGCTCTCAGAACATGCCCTAGAGAAATTCATCCACATGTGCATCAGGATCCTTCTGCCAGAATATTCAGTGTCATAAGTAATAGTCCCTGGGAACAACCTTGATGTGCATCAATAGAAGGGATGAACCACAGTATATTCATATAGTGGGATAACATACAGCAATGAAAATGAGTTGAACTGCAACCATTTAGCAACATGAATGATATTTTTAAATTAGTAACCCTTATTTTACTTAAACGAATGAATTTTGCTAGTGAAAATATTATACAGAAAAGAATACATATAGCATCATTTCATCAACTTTAAAGTTAAGCAAGGAAATTATGATCACAAAAGTCAGGATATTGGTTACCTCTAGCAGGATAGGAGGGGCACAAGGAGATTATCTGGGACTAGCTATGTTCTGTTTCATGACCTGAATAAGACTTACATGGATATTTGCTTTATATGTCTATAAACTATACCTATGTGTTTTATGCACTTCCCTATAAATAAGATTTTGTGTCCATTCAACAAACAAAAATGCTGCCTTATAAGTTGCCCTCAAAACTAAAAAGCATGAAGTTTGTAGCACGCCCCTTTTATGGGTTGCATTGTGTCTACAATGCAAAGATAGGTTGAATACAAAAGGTGATAGGTTGAAATCCTAACTTGGCTCATGCCTGTAATCCCAGCACTTTGGGAGGCTGAGGCAGGAGGATCTCTTGAGGCCAGGAGTTTGAGACCATCCCTAACAACATAGCAAGACCCTGTCTCTATCAATGATAACAACAACAAAAAAGAAATGAAATGATATCTAACCACCCAGTAGTTCAGAATCTGACCGTATTTGGAAATAGGAACATGGAAGATGCAATTAATGAAAACGAAGTCCTGCTGGAGTAGGGTGGGCCCCCAATCCAACGTAACTGTTTCCTTATAAGAAGATGGCCCGGTGAAGACAGACACACAAGGAGAACGCCAGGTGAGGCCAACACAGAGACTGGAGTTAGGCAGCTGCATGCCCAGGAACGCTGAAGATTGCTGGCTGCCAGCCACAAGTTGGGGTGAGGCAAGGAAGGATTTCCCCAGGTTTCACAGGGAGCATGGCCCTGCAGATACCTTGACTTCTGGCCTCCAAAATGGTAAAAGAATAAATTTCTGTTGGTTTAAGCCAAAGAGTCTCTTTGTTACGGCAGTCATAGAAACGAATACACCCCTTATACCCTGCAAACAAAGACATTTGTTCTGCTGGGCTGTCTGCGTACCTGCAGTGAAACGGCACGTCACAGCCAGGGGCTGTGGGAGGGTAAAGCTGCTGCACTGCCTGGCATGTGTAGAACTCAACTTGGCAGAAGCAAAGTGAATATCTAGGAGTACTATATTTACATCTTCCAGCCTCACAATAATCTGTATACCAAGAGGCTGTTCAGAATATCAAATATCAGTACATAAGAGATTCCATAAAAAATCATATGTACCACATAGGACTTTATTGCTATAATATTAGAGACACATTTTCTAATGTGACTTATGCCCAGAATTCAGTCTAAATTTCAAGCAGGGGTCAAATGTACACAAGTGTCATCTTACGATGATTATGATGATGACAAGGACAATGGAGAAATAACACAGATTCCAGAAATGATTCCTTTCCTATTGTAGAAATAAGCAAGTAAGAACAAATTCTAGAATGGGTGTGAGTGACCAGGAGGTGTTGCGTTTTATGTGTGAGATCTTGAAGTCATTTGTGATCATTTGAATATTGCTAACAAGGTAGGGAGCATCGATGACAAGAGCGAAGATGACTTGCTGGAGGGTGAGGTAATCACTCGGGAGAAGGCCGCTGCAGTCTTATATTTGACAATTAATTTTGCATTAAAATGGCCACATTACAGTCCCCAGGAGATGCTGCTGCCGCACAGAATTCACATTTACTGAATGTGGTAAATGACCACCGCGCCAGCCCCGTGCCGCCTCTTTGCCTGTGTGTGTGTGCTGTGTTGGGAGCTGCCCAGGTGTGAGTTATCCATGCTTCATGTCATACCTTTTCCTCAAGCAGGTGGTGATTTCTGTTAAAGCACTGATACTCAACATCCTCTTTGCAGTTAGTAGTATAAAAGCATTTACTAATGACTGTAATCAGCGATGGTTCCGTTAGAGGCTGTAGCCAAAAAATTATTTATCCCTAGGATCTATCCTATAAAAATTTATTATCTAAAATGATCATGAGTTTATTTCACAAGATTACCCAATACAAGATGAGTGAGGTATTTGTACAGGTAATATGCATTTGAAGGTTGAAGAGCAGGGATTATTATACAGTGTAGTATTGCTTGGCTAGGGCAGCCATAACAAAGTACAACAGACTTGGGGAGTTTAGCAGCAGAAATGTATGGTCTCACAGTTCTGGAGGCTGCAAGTCCAAGATTAAGGTGTGGAAGGATTGGTTCCCTCTAAGGTCTCTCTTCTTGGCTTGTAGATGGCCATTTTGTCTCTGTCCGGTTACATCATCTTCCCTTTGTGTGGGTCCCTATGTTCAAACGTCCCCTTCTTATAAGGACACCAGTCATACTGCAGTTGGGCCTGCCCTGGTCACCTCATTTTAACTTGACTGCACTGTAGAGACCTCATCTCCAAATACTGTCACATTTTCTGGTACTGGGGTTTAGAAGTTTAACATATGAATTGGGCTGGAGCACAATTCCACTCATAAAAAATGTGACTGTAGATTATGAGCTTTAGAGGGTTAAAAAGGGAAGCCCTCAGCTCCTTCCTCAGCCCAGGGAGTCTTTATGATGAAGCTGGGATTTAGGGAACACTATGTGTGACACAAACAGGCAAGGTATAAAGAGATTCTGAAGAATGCTTCCTCCGTGTTCCTTGTTTTCATCTGTGTCTGCTGAATCTAGAGAAAAGCTCAGCACGTGGAATAATCAATCCCCTTCCTAACTGTGGGTGTCTTACCACCTGTTCAACACTCATTAGGCATGTGAGCCCTTTGCTCCTTGAGCCTCCGTGATTTCACGAGGCTGGCATGCACGTCTCCACTGTGTCGCCTGGTCCGAGGGCCATATGTCATCCTGCGAGGCAGAATCACTGGTCTGCCCAGTAACGTTCTTGAAAACATGGCAAGTGCAGTAGTGTCCAGCATTCCTAATTCTTCTTGCCTTCCCACTTAGTTGTCTTCCTTCCTTCCTTCCTTCCTTCCTTCCTTCCTTCCTTCCTTCCTCTCTCCCTCCCTCCCTCTCTCTCT
>NW_012102432.1:3635706-3637662 GCF_000951045.1 Mandrillus leucophaeus | reverse complement strand
GCCCAGGCTGGAGTGCAGTGGCCGGATCTCCACTCACTGCAAGCTCCGCCTCCCGGGTTCACGCCATTCTCCTGCCTCAGACTCCCGAGTAGCTGGGACTACAGGCACCTGCCACCTCGCCCGGCCAGTTTTTTGTATTTTTTAGTAGAGACGGGGTTTCACCGTGTTAGCCACGATGGTCTTGATCTCCTGACCTCGTGATCCGCCCATCTCGGCCTCCCAAAGTGCTGGGATTACAGGCTTGAGCCACCACGCCCGGCCATATACATGCCTTCTTTCACCAAAATCAGGTCACACTGAGCACACTGCCTCCTTCCCCACTTATGTTGCATAAAATCTTTCAACGTTGTTACATAGTTGTAATGATTAGGAGTGTTCAAATTCGGGCTCTACCACTTATTAGCAAGGAGTTGCACCCCCTCATTGGGTTCCTCAGCTATAATATGAAAGTAATCATCGCCCGGCCTCATACAGATGTGTGCGGAGGGTGAAACACGTTGTTGCACGTCAAGTTCTTAGAAATCTGCTTGGCAAATGCTAAGCACTGGACAGATGTTAGCTCACTGTCATGCTATATAATTTTGATGGCTGCACAGTGACGGTGTTCACTGAGTGAAGGTTTCATTGTGAGGGTGTTCGATAATTTATTTAATCATGTCTTCCTATTGACTATTTAGATTGACAAATAATTTACGCAAAACAATCAACACTCAGTTATTATCTTCAGAGATACATCTTTGGACACATCAACAACTCTTTCACGTGAGCCCAGGAGTTCCAGACTGCAGTGAGCTATGATCGTGCCACTGTACCCCAGTCTGAGTGAGAGAGTGAGACCCCATCTCTAAAAGTAAAAAATAAAATAAAATAAAATACTAGATTTCTTTAGAACGCATTCTTAGAAATTGAATTACTGGTTCATAAAGTATAGACATTGTTGAAGATTTTATATCTGTATAATTTCCCTCCGGAAATGTGCCGATTTATACTCCTATCAGACCATGAGAATGTTCTGTTTCCTGCACTCTATTACCAATAGTGGAAATTTTTATTTGAAAAATATATTTTTGGCAACTTGATGAGCTCATGTTTTGTTTTAATATCATTTATTAAGCAGTTAATCCTTTCCTCAGTACATTTAAATGCTTTAATTTCAGGCAACTTTTATATGCATATTTGAACCTGCTTCTCAAGTTTTTATTGTGTCATAGATTCTGTATTTCTATGCTAGTGCCACCACTTGAGACCCTCATAGTTCTCTTGGGATTTTAGAAAGTTGAGGTAAATGTATGGTTTAATTTGGGGAAAATTGATATTGTTATAATAGCAAGTGTTCTCATCCAGGAGCAAGATACGCCTCCATGCAACAAGGACTTTTAAAAAATATTTAGAGATAATGACATTTATTCCAGAAACACTTCTGTTTTAATGATCTCTGTTTTCAAAATCTAAAATTTGTTTTGCTTCTACATTTTCAAAATTTCATTCATTTTAGGAAGGAAATTCTTGCCTGTTTTTATTTTTTGTTTGACCAAATCTAAGATGTTCCATAATTTCTACTAACTCTGATTTTCATCAGTTCTTATCTATTTTTATTTTCAATTTCTTGCTTTCTATAAATCTCTTAGCTTATTATCTTAAAAAATAGCCTTTCTTGGCCAGGCACGTCGGCTCACGCTTGTAATCCCAGCACTTTGGGAGGCCGAGGTGGGCGGATCAGCAGGTCAAGAGATCGAGACCATCCTGAACATGGTGAAGCCCCGTCTCTACTAAAAATACAAAAATTAGCCGGGCGTCTCTACTAAAAATACAAAAATTAGCCGGGCGTGGTGGCAGGCGCCCGTAGTCCCAGCTACTTGGGAGACTGAGGCAGGAGAATTTCTTGAACCCGGGAGGTGAAGGTTGCAATGACCCGAGATCTCACCACTGCACTCCAGCCTGGGTGACAGAGCGAGA
>NW_012102432.1:3630741-3632591 GCF_000951045.1 Mandrillus leucophaeus | reverse complement strand
CAGCTAATTTTTGTATTTTTTGTAGAGATGGGGTTTTGCCATGTTGCCCAGGCTGGTCTCGAATCCCTGAGCTCAAGCCATCCACCCGCCTCAGCCTCCAAAGTGCTGGGATTACAGGCATGAGCTACCGCGCATAGTCCTTTATCAGCCTTGAATGCTTTTTTGTCCCCTTCTTTCTTTTCAAACTGAGGCGAAAGTCACATAATGTAAAATTAGCCATTTTAAAGTGGACAATTCAGTGGCATTTAGTACACGCACAATGTGTGCAACCACCACCTCTGTCTGGTTTCAAAGGGGATCCCATTCCAGAAGTTACGCCCCAGTACCCTCCACCCAGCCCCAGGCAACCACCATCTGCATTCTGTCTCTATGGAGCTACCTGTTCCGGATGCTTCATATAAATAAAATCTTATGATAGGTGACATTTTGTGCCTGGCTCCTTTCATTTTGCATATTTCCAGGCTTCATCCACACTGCAGCTGTACGAGTACTTCATTCCTTTTTACAACTGAATTTTATACTACAAGTTGCTTATGCATTTTCCACCAATGGACATTTGGGCAATTTCCACCTTTTGGCTGTTGTGACCAGCGCTGCCATAGACATTGTGCCTGTGTGTCCATCTGAGGATTAAATAGCACTTGTCTGATTTTTCTAAATTGAAATAAAAACATTCCTTCAATATTTTATTTTAAAATGAACATTATACAAGCACACAGTTTTTTTAGAAGCCAGATAGTATTACAAGTCTTATAATAAGAAAGCAACTCCTCCTCATTTTGTACCCACCTCGCAATTCCCTCCCCAGAGCTCTCAGCCCTGTTTCTTACCCACTCCTTCCTTGGCACTGGGCATCCCTTGTCCGAAGCCAATGGCACCCGAACTCAATCTCCATCTCCCGTGTGAGGAAGGATGGAGGCTGAATCTCTGGCTGTGTGGTGTTTGGAGGAGACACAGAGGCAGCCCCACACCTTGGCTCACCTTCCCTCATGACTGCAACTCTGTTCACCGACATTTTGCTCTGCTAAGTCAAATATTTGTTGGCATTTCTTGTACACTGCTATCTCTTCTCCTATTCTCTTTGCCCTGTGTATTTGTATATTTTATTCCCTTGATGGCATTTTCTGCAGTCTTGTGAAGGAGATAAATGCATGTGTTCAATCCACCTTGTTTAACTAGAAATCCAGTAAATGCCTTTTTAACAATAACTTCGTCTTCCTTTTAACTTGTTAAAATGCAACATGTTTGCTGGAAAAACAAACAAACAAACAAACAAACAAAAACCTGAAGAAAGGAGAACATTTAAAAACTACTCACCAAGTCTGGATTCTCCACAAAGCCAACGCTGAGATGATTTGTGTGCCAATATGTTTGCCGGGAGGTGATCCCAGGAAGCACAGTGAAAGAAAGCAGAAATGAGATGGGAGAGGAACAGATAAAGCTCACGAAGGTGTTGTCACTGCTGTAAATGTTACTGCTATGGGTCCCTGGTGCTCATTCTCCTGGGGACCCTCTGAGACAGTGGGAAGGACACAGCCAGCAAAGGGGACCTTCTGTCATCTGTAGGGGGTACTCCTGGGACATCAGCTCCTCAGCAGTCTGGTCTGCCCTGGGCACTGGCCAGAGATGCCCTTGGGCAGAGAGACCAGGAAACTCCTGGCCTGTAATAAGGGCACTCAAGGTGGTGACACGAGGGTGGGCCAGGGTACCAACAGCCTCTGCTCAAAAGACTGAGAATCCCACCCCCCAGAGAAAACACTCAGCATCTTTCTGGATTTCATTCTGATTTCCTTCTATGATTATATATACATTATATACATGCCTTCTTTCTTTCTTTTTTTTTTTTTTTT
>NW_012102432.1:3621048-3628851 GCF_000951045.1 Mandrillus leucophaeus | reverse complement strand
AAAAATTAGCCGGGCGTGGTGGCAGGCGCCCGTAGTCCCAGCTACTTGGGAGACTGAGGCAGGAGAATTTCTTGAACCCGGGAGGTGAAGGTTGCAATGACCCGAGATCTCACCACTGCACTCCAGCCTGGGTGACAGAGCGAGACCCTGTCTCAAAAAACAAACAAAAAAACAAACAAACAAAAATTAACTTAATCTTTTCATACCTCAGTTTTCTTAATCAAATGAATACCTGTTCTATGGGATAGTTATGATGATGGTAGTGTGCAACCTGTAATTCCAGCTACTTGGGAAGCTGAGGCAAGAGAATCGCTTGAACCCAGGAGGCAGAGGTTGCAGTGAGCTGAGATTACGCCACTGCACTCCAGCCTGAGTGACAGAGTGAGACTCTGTCTCCAAAAAAAGTAAAAATATATAAAAATAGTATTTATCTTATTTTCGCTATAAAATGTCATCCAGGAAGAAACAGCAAATATTCACTCCATATGCATATGAATCAATTCAATATAAATGAAAATTCTCAAATGCTAAGTAAATACAGCAAATTCACCAGGTAAATATATCAAATCATATTTAAGTGCTATTTGATAATGTAATATAATATTCTTTCATACATATCATCCAAATCATTGAGAAATAACGACTGTTAGGATCATAGCTTGTGGCTCAATAAAGCAACTTTTCCACATTGAAACCCTGCCCAGCAAGCTGGCCCTTATTGACTTACTTTAACCTTGTTCTCAAGATAAATTGTCCTTGATTGGCTCCGTGGTCTGTTCTTTCTGCTCCTGAATGCTGTGAGAATGTGTTCTTTCTGCAGGCCACCTGCATACCACACTTCAGAAAGAAGGCTTTCAGCCCTTCTTTCTCCTACCTGTGTTGGTGCTTCTGACCTTCTCAGTCCCCCTGAACCTGACTCCCTGCTCCTCTCCAGGCTGCTTGCTGGTTCCCTGGGATGTGCACTGCAGCACCATGCGAAACCGCAGGAAATTAGAAACAGCGTGAACTTATCAATAAGGTAATTTTAAAGTAAAATTTCAATTGATTCTGCAACTTACCAGCATGTGATTTTGAGCAAGGTACTTAACCTTTTCATACCTCAGTTTTCTTAATCAAATGAATACCTGTTCTATGGGATGGTTATGATGATTAAATGGGCTAATACTTATAAAGCACTATAAGAATGCCTTATCCACTTGCAATATGTATATGTTGATGAAAAAGAAAGGAAACAAAAGGAAGAAAAATCTAATGATGTTCTGGTGAGTTCTGGCTATATAACAAAAATACATCTTAAACAACAAACATTTATTTCTCACAATTCTGCAGGCCGAGAAGTCCTAAATCAAGGTATTGGCATATCTGGTGTCTGGAGACAGCTTCGTTTTCACTGTACCTTCAGATGGCCAAGAACTCGAGCTCTAGCTTCTTTGTTTTCTTAAAAGGACGTTAATCCCATCATGGGAGCTCCAACCCTCAGGACTCCATCCAAACCTAACTTCTCAAAGACCCCATCTCCTAATACCATCTCACTTCGGGGTTGGGTTTCAACAGATGAATTTGGGGGTGGGACACAAACATTCAGTCTATACCACATGGAATACTAAAGGATGGTTTAAAAATCAGGGTTCTCCAAAGCCGGGCACGGTGGCTCAAGCCCGTAATCCCAGCACTTTGGGAGGTCGAGGTGGGCAGGTCATCTGAGGTCAGGAATTTGAGGCCAGCCTGGCCAACATGATGAAACCCTGTATCTACTACAAACAAAAAACTAGCCAGGTGTGGTGATGGGTGCCTGTAATCCCAGCTACTCAGGAGACTGAGGCAAGAGAATCGCTCGAACCCTGGGGAAGGAGGTTGCAGTGAGCCGAGATGGCGCCGTTGCACTCTAGCCTGGGCGACAGAGCAAGACTCCATCTCAAAAAAATAAATAAAATAAAATAAAATAAAATAAAATAAAATAAAATAAAATAAAATAAAAAACCTTGGTCAGGCACAGGGGCTCATGCCTGTAAATCCCAGCACTTTGGGAGGCCAAGGCGGGTGGATCACCTGAGATCACGAGTTCCAGACCAGCCTGGCCAACATGGTGAAACCCAGTCTCTACTAAAAATACAAAAATTAGCTGGTGTGGTGATGGGCGCCTGTAGTCCCAGCTGCTCGGGAGCCTGAGGCAGGAGAATTGCTTGAACCCAGGAGGCAGAGGTTGCAGTGAGCAGAGATTGCTTCACTGCACTCCAGCCTGGGTGACAGAGCCAAACTCTGTCTCAAAAATAAATAAATAAATAAAAATAAATCACGGTTCTCTATGTATGACATATTGTTAAGTAAAACAATTTATATATAAATCTATTAAGTTCAAAAAGCATGATGCAGGATAATAGATTTTTATGATCATAGTTACACACATACACATGTCTGTATACATGTATGTATGTATCACATATGCAGAAAAAAACTTTATAGGTGAATACATCCCAAATTTTGACTAGAGTAGCTGATTTCTGGATACAGAATTTTTACATTTTAATTCTATACTCTTCTGTGCTGTTCAAATCTTTTTAAAAATTATTTCTTATTTTTTAAGAGATGGCGTCTCCCTCTGTCATCCAGATTAGAGTGCAGTGGCACAATCGTAACACACTGTAACCTCAACTCCTGGGCTCAAGCAATCCTCGTACCTTCGCCCCGTGAGTAGCTGGGACTATGGGCATGCACCACCACACTCACCTAATTTTTCATTTTTACTTTTTATAGAGATGAGGTCTCACAATGTTGCCCAGTCTGGTCTCCAACTCCTGATGTCAAGTGATGCTTCCACTGTAGCTTCCCAGCACGCTAGGATCACAGACATGAGCCACTGCACCTGGCCCTGTTTGAAATTTTATAAGGACATTACATTAATGTATTACTTGTATTATATGAATTGTTGTATATTACTTGTGAAAATTATTTTAAAAGAAAAATAGGTGAAAAGCATGAACAGAGACAATTTCAGAAGAAAGAAATTCAAATGATTTCCAAGCATATGAAAAGATGTTCAAGATCAGTAAAATATAACTTGAAATAATGAGATTCCAATATTTGCCTCTGAAGGTGGCAAAAAATACCATCCGGCATGTAGAGATTTACTTATGTTGCTGGAACTTATAGAGAACCATTTAAATCGATGAGAGTGTGTGTGCATGTGTGTGCATGTGTGTGCGTGTGTGTGTGTCTGTGTGTGTATGAAATGAGCCAATAATCCCAATTCTATACTTCTGCCTCATCTTACAGAAATTTTAGCACAAATGCATAAAGATGTGTGTATAGAATGTTTACTTAAGCATGATTTGGAATAACAAAATTACTTATATTTCTATCATAGGGTAATGGATTGTGGAATACTATGCAATCATTATGCACTCAGCTGGAAAGTTCATACAGACAATTTCCAACTTACGATGGTTTGACCTAATGATTTTTTTTACTGTACAATGGTGTCAAAAGCAATATGCATTTAGTAGAAACCATACTTCAAGTACCCAAGCAATCATTCTGTTTTTTATTTTCAATATAGAATTCAATAAATTAAATGAGATATGCAACACTTTATTATAAAATAGGCTGTGTTTGATAATTTTGCTCAACTGTAGGCTGATGTAAGTGTTCTGAGCAGATTAAGGCAGGGTAGGCTAAGCTATGATGCTTGGTAGGCTAGGTGTATTAAGTGAATTTTTAACATGATATTTTCAACTTATAATGACATTTTTTACTTTATTTTATTTTCTGAGGTCTTAACAATTATTGGATAGCTTATGATGAGTTTATCAGGACACAATTCTATCATAAATTAAAAAGCATCTGTACTGTATTTAAAGAAAAAAAATTTGCAGAACAATATTTATGGTAGAATCCCATTTTTGTAAAAATAATAACACAAATGAAACTGCCAGTGAACTGAGAAAAAAAATAACAAAAAACCCTTAACTTCACTTTTGAAGCACAGAAAAGTTATGTCTGTAAGTTTACACATTGTATTGAGTAGTGACCAAGGCAAGGGGGTGGGAGTGAGAAAGAAGAAGAAATTATATTTTTGTTTGTTTTTGCGACAAAGTTGGCCTCTGTCGCCTAGGCTGGAGTGCAGTGGAGCAGTCTCGGCTCAGTACAACCTCCACCTCCCGGGCTCAAGTGATTCTCCCACCTCAGCCTCCTAGTATCTGGGACTGCAGGTGCACGCCACCATGTCTGGCTAATTTTTGTAATTTTTGTAGAGATGGGGTTTTACCATGTTGCCCAGGCTGGTCTCAAACTCCTGACCTCAAGTGATCTGCCTGCCTCAGCCTCCCAAAGTGCTGGGATTGCAGGCATGAGCCACCACGCCTGGCCAGAACTGATGGTTACATTCGTCAGGTCTGCTTTGCTTGTACTTGTTTCTGTGTGCTTCTATTGCATTTGAATTTTAAAAGTTGTGAAGTTTTGCTTTTTTTTAAAGTCAACATTTTCATTAGCCAAACCACATGCAACTATATTTTCATAAATGAAAGACTGTAAAAATGTAGGTGCTAGGCCAGACGCAGTGGCTCATGCCTGTAATCCCAGCAGTTTGGGAGACTGAAGTAGATGGATCACTTGAGGTCAGGAGTTCAAGCCTAGCTTGGCCAACATGGTGAAACCCTGTCTCTACTAAAAATACAAAAGCTAGCCGGGTGTGGTGGCACACACCTGTAATCCTATCTAGTAGGGAGGCTGAGGCAGGAGAATCACTTGAACCCAGGAGACAGAGGTTGCAGTGAGCTGAGATTACGCCACTGCACTCCAGTCTAAACAACAGTGACACTCTGTCTCAAAAAAAAAAAAAAAAAAAAAAAGGTGCTAGGGGCATATGGGCAACCTCTGTACTTTATGCTTAATTTTGCTATGAAACTAAAATTTCTCTCAAAAACAAAGTCTAATTTTAAAAAACCAAATGTCCCAAATATTGTTTTGGACATTAAAGTGTTTAGCTTTGTGTGGCAAATTCCTAAACTGGCAAACTCCTGTCAAAAAAGAAATTGCATGCAACATATTGTTTTAAAATAAAATGTGATGCTACATTTTCTGCATTAAACACTTTACATAAAAGTTTGTTTGCAAAAACAAGCGTAAAGGTTAAACATATTCTTATCAAATGATTCTGCAACAACGTTTCTTGGTATTTACCCACATGAGTTGAAAACTTATGTTCACACAAAAGCCTGCACATGAATATCTACAGCAGCTTTATTCATAATTGCCAAAACTTGGAAGCAACCAGAATGTCCTTCAATAGAGAAATGGATAAAAAACGGTGGCACATCCCTACTATGAAATGTTACTCAGCAAGAAAAAGAAATGAGCTATTGGGCACAAAACGAAACGAAGGGATCTTACACACATATTGCTGGGTGAAAGACACCCATCTGAAAAGGCTCTCCACTGTACGATTCCAGCTATATGACATTCTGGAAAAGGCAAAACTATAAAGACAGTCAAAAAAGCAATAACTACTCGGGGTTTTGGGGAGATGAGAAGAGATGAATAGGTGGAACACAGAGGATTTTTAGGGCAGTGAAACTATTCTGTTTGATACTGCAGTGATGGATACATGTCATTTTGCAATTATCAAAACCCATAAAGGGGCAGGGCATGGTAGCTCATGCCTGTAATCCCAGCACTTTTAGAGACTGAGGCAGGTGGAACGCTTGAGCAGTGGCGTGATCTCCACTAACTGCAACCTCTGTCTCCCAGGTTCAAGCAATTCTCCTGCCTCAGCCTCCTGAGTAGCTGGGACTACAGGCACCCACCACTACGCCCAGCTAATATTTGTATTTTTAGTAGAGATTTGGTGTTGCCATGTTGCCCAGGCTGGTCTTGAACTCCTGACCTCAAGAGATCCGCCCGTCTCGGCCTCCCAAAGTGCTGGGAATATAGGCATGAGCTTAAAACTACTGATTTCAGTAAGTAATAATGTATCAATACACATTCACCAATTACAACAAATTACCACATGAATGCAAGATGTTAATAATAGGGGAAATGAGGGTGGCAGAGGAGTACATGGAAACTTTTCTATAAACCTAAAACTGCAAAAAACAAAACAAAACAAAACTAATCTAGGCTAGGCGCGGTGGCTCACGCCTGTAATCCTAACACTTTGGGAGGCCAAGGCAGGTGGATCACTTGAGGTCAGGAATTAGAAACCAGCCTAGCCAACGTGGTGAAACCCTGTCTCTACTAAGTACAAAACTTAGCTGGTCATGGTGGCGCATGCCTGTAATCCTAGCTACTCACGAGGCTGAGGCAAGAGAGTTGCTTGAATCCAGGAAGTGGAGGTTGCAGTGAACCGAGATCTGCCACTGCACTCCAGCCTGGGCAACAGAGCAAGACTCCATCTCAAAAAAGAAAAAAAAGTAATCTATTCATTCAAAAAACAATCAAAATAATACTCTATTCATTTGTGTAAAGGTTTAAAGCTGTGGCTCACCCTTCCCAACAGATCTCCAGATGGGAGAGCCGTGGGCAGAGCTGTAACTCAGTGCAGCTCAATTGCCACTTGGAATCAGAGGCAAGGCCAGATGCTTGAAAGATGAACAGAGAAGCATGCAAACGGCAGGCGGATTCAGCTGCTTTCTTTGCATAAATAGAAACCCCCTCATCAAAAAAAAAAAAAAAAAAAAAAAAAAAAAAAAAAAAAAAAACCGACTGTCCTTTTAGTGCTTTAGTATTCCCGCCTCACCTTGCATTAGTACTCAAGCCAAGAGCAAGCCCTATTGTCAGACTCTGTTTCCCGAGTCCAGTTCAGACCTACACAAGACGTTCGACTAGTTGTCCTACTGGCCCTGTCTGACCAGTCTTGGACAAGGCAGGTGGTCAATTTCTTTTTTTTAATTTTTATTTTTAATTGAGACACAATCTCGCTCTGTTGCCCAGGCTGGAGTTCAGTGGCGCGATCTCGGCTCACTGCAAGCTCCGCCTCCCGGGTTCATGCCATTCTCCTGCCACAGCCTCCCAAGTAGTTGGGACTACAGGCACCCACCACCACGCCCAGCTAATTTTTTGTATTTTCAGTAGAGACGGGGTTTCACCGTGTTAGCCAGGATGGTCTCGAACCTGACCTCAGGTGATCCGCCCGCCTCGGCCTCCCAAAGTGCTGGGATTACAGACGCGAGCCACCACATCCGGCCAGGCAGGTGGTCAATTTCTAAACGTGTGCTCATTTTTGTATCTAAGTACCTGGAATAAACCCAGCTCACTCTTGGCCCAGGTAGTTGTTCTCTTCCTTGGCTTCTGTTGGGATTCCCCATTTGCTCACATGTGCCTCCACGAGGTGTCCCAGTTTCTGATCCAACTCCCACAAGAACTTCAACTCCAAGAAGGCAGGCTATGGGTTTTTCACTGCTTTGTTCTCTGGTTCCTGCATCTGAAATCACGCCTCATTCATAGGGGTATAAAAAAATCATTGGTAAATGAATAAGTGAATGAATAAAGAAAGGAAAAATATGTAAGCATAGTTTTCCCAACTGTTCTTTTTGTGGAAAAAAACTCTTTTTCTCTAAGATTATGTTTTTCCAAGTTGTTTATATTAAAATGGCTTTTTTTTTTTTCTAGTATAATAATAGAGGTTGCCTCTGTGCAAGGGACATTTACTTTCCACCACCATCCTTTGTACCTGAGCGAAGTGAAACTATTCTGTATGAAACTGTAGTGGTGGATACATGTCATTTTGCAGGTATCAAAACCCATAGAATGTACACAAAGAATGATCCCTTATGTAAATTCCTAACTTTAGTTAGTAATAATGTATCC
>NW_012102432.1:3611694-3620998 GCF_000951045.1 Mandrillus leucophaeus | reverse complement strand
CGGCAGGCGGATTCAGCTGCTTTCTTTGCATAAATAGAAACCCCCTCATCAAAAAAAAAAAAAAAAAAAAAAAAAAAAAAAAAAAAAAAAACCGACTGTCCTTTTAGTGCTTTAGTATTCCCGCCTCACCTTGCATTAGTACTCAAGCCAAGAGCAAGCCCTATTGTCAGACTCTGTTTCCCGAGTCCAGTTCAGACCTACACAAGACGTTCGACTAGTTGTCCTACTGGCCCTGTCTGACCAGTCTTGGACAAGGCAGGTGGTCAATTTCTTTTTTTTAATTTTTATTTTTAATTGAGACACAATCTCGCTCTGTTGCCCAGGCTGGAGTTCAGTGGCGCGATCTCGGCTCACTGCAAGCTCCGCCTCCCGGGTTCATGCCATTCTCCTGCCACAGCCTCCCAAGTAGTTGGGACTACAGGCACCCACCACCACGCCCAGCTAATTTTTTGTATTTTCAGTAGAGACGGGGTTTCACCGTGTTAGCCAGGATGGTCTCGAACCTGACCTCAGGTGATCCGCCCGCCTCGGCCTCCCAAAGTGCTGGGATTACAGACGCGAGCCACCACATCCGGCCAGGCAGGTGGTCAATTTCTAAACGTGTGCTCATTTTTGTATCTAAGTACCTGGAATAAACCCAGCTCACTCTTGGCCCAGGTAGTTGTTCTCTTCCTTGGCTTCTGTTGGGATTCCCCATTTGCTCACATGTGCCTCCACGAGGTGTCCCAGTTTCTGATCCAACTCCCACAAGAACTTCAACTCCAAGAAGGCAGGCTATGGGTTTTTCACTGCTTTGTTCTCTGGTTCCTGCATCTGAAATCACGCCTCATTCATAGGGGTATAAAAAAATCATTGGTAAATGAATAAGTGAATGAATAAAGAAAGGAAAAATATGTAAGCATAGTTTTCCCAACTGTTCTTTTTGTGGAAAAAAACTCTTTTTCTCTAAGATTATGTTTTTCCAAGTTGTTTATATTAAAATGGCTTTTTTTTTTTTCTAGTATAATAATAGAGGTTGCCTCTGTGCAAGGGACATTTACTTTCCACCACCATCCTTTGTACCTGAGCGAAGTGAAACTATTCTGTATGAAACTGTAGTGGTGGATACATGTCATTTTGCAGGTATCAAAACCCATAGAATGTACACAAAGAATGATCCCTTATGTAAATTCCTAACTTTAGTTAGTAATAATGTATCCTCATTCACCAATTATAACAAATTATCACACTAACGCAAGATATTAATAATAGGTGGGTAAGACGGTACATGGAAACTTTTCTATAAGCTGCTAAAAAAAATAGCCTGTTAATTTAAAAAATAAAAATACTCTATTAATTTGTTTAATAGATTTTTTTTTTTAAGGCAGAGTTGCACTCTGTCACCCAGGCTGGAGTGCAGTGGCTCAATCTCAGCTCACTGCAACCTCCACCTCCCGAGTTCAAGTGATTCTCCTACATCAGCCTTCTGAGTAGCCAGGACTATAGGTGCACGCCACCATATCCGGCTAATTTTGTGTTTTTAGTAGAAATGGGGTTTTGCCACGTTGGGCAGGCTGGTCTTGAACTCCTAACCTCAAGTGAACCACCCACCCTGGCCTCCCAAAGTCCTGTGATAACAGGCATGAGCCACACCCACACCCAGCCTGTTTAATAGACTCTGGAATACTAACCTATTTAAAAATAAATTAATACAAATAAAAAATAAAAAAACAATGAAAAAGTCTTTTATGATGGCACTTTCAAAAAATCTCCATAGTTAGCATAATAAAAATTTTAAACGTGCAATTCTATATTAATCTCCTAAATTTATGTAATTTGCTTAAAAAAGAACTACGGCAAAATTCTCAAATCTCAAAGCACTGAATATAGTGCCTTGCATATATTTGGCACTCCAATATTTGATAAGTGAATGAACCATCTCTAGTTCACAAGGCTTGGGGTTAGTGTATGGACTTCACAACAATGAAAGTGTTCATGACGCTGTTGAGGGCCTTTGTCACCTGTCACTATACTCTCACAGCAAACTCCTAATTGCTTTCCCTGGAACTGGGCTCCTCCAGCTCGGATCCATTATTCTCACACTTCTCCCAATTGTTCATGTACGTGCACACTTGGGGTGCACTCCGGGCAGGGCATGGGTGTGGGCTGCAGAACGTTGGGGAGACCTCCCCAGCATCCTGATGCCGTGGGGTGGGTTGCAAGTGAGGCTGTCTCCCTGCATCAGAGTCACTTGGGACTTGTTACAAACACAGGCTCCGGGACGCAGAGTCCGAAGGGAGTCGCCTGAAGTCTGGTTATAAAGTCGCTCCAAGAGACATTCCCAAGCTGCTGTGTCCCTCTCTGCTCTGTGCCCTCTTCCCCTGTAGCTGCAAGCCAAAGAATGCCAATTGCAGGAACCCTGGAAGCTAGGCTGAGCCAGGAAGGTTTCTAGCCAGCAGCTCCGAAGAAGCACAGTGCTGCCTGTAGCTGGATTTCCCACTCTTGTCTAGAACTGTGAGAGAATACAGTTCCATTGCTTCACGCCACCCAGTCCGTGATACTTTTACAGCAGCCCTAAGAAACAAACACAGATTTAAATGTAATGCTTACACACTGAATGACAATCCCCCACCACCATTTGCTTTTTTGGTTTTACCTTGGCGACGATATAATTTGAATTTGAACCACAGGGTGTTTTTGTTTTTGTTTTTTTGGTTTGTTTGTTTTTGTTGTTTTGAGATAGAGTCTCACTCTGTCACCCAGTCTGGAGTGCCATGGCTCGATCTCGGCTCACTGCAACCTCTGCACTTGCGCCTCCTGAGTTCAAGCTATTCTCGTGCCTCAGCCTCCCGAGTAGCTGGGATTACAGGCACATACCACCATGCCCGGCTTTTTTTTTTTTTTTTTTTTTTTTTTGGTACTTTTAGTAGAGATGAAGTTTCGCCATGTTGTTCAGGCTGGTCTCGAACTTCTGGTCTCAAACCATCTGCCCGCCTCAGCCTTCCAAAGTGTTGGGATTACAGGCATGAGCCACTGCGCCTGGCCAGAACCGCAGTATTGATGGAGCTCTGTGAGGTGCATACTCCTTTTCATTCCACTGCAAATCCTTCCACTTTCTGGAAACCTGCAAAATGGCGTACAAAATACACAAAGGGGTTCCCATTGTGAGAGCTATGGGGGCTTCCGGTTGGTCTCGTTTGGGGTCTGCTCTCAGCCCGGCTTTTCCTGTGATGGGGGGTGCATGTGAGTCCCCTGAAGATGTCTTTAGATCTGGGTCAGACGATCCCAGTACAACCACAAGGATGCTGCTGGCCTTGAAACCACACTTGTGACAAGGCTTTTTGTTCACAATCCATCCAGGTCCGGGGAAAACTGGGCTCATTTAGAAGAGTGCAAGGGACAGATTTAGGGAAAGGACGAAAGTTTCCCAAACATGGTGTGAATCCTGCTGGCTCTGGGATGCATGCTCTAACAGCAACACAGAGGACCACATTTCACCAGAATTATTGCTTTTATTGCCAAGGTCTTAGGTCTTTTGGACTCCAGTTTACTGATGAAGAAACAATTAAAATGCCTTGCATGAAATCAAAGAGATTTTGTTATCAGCTCCCCAGTTACCTCCTTGGCAGCTGCCTCTCATCTCTCTCTGGGATTTTAAAGCTCTTCCTAAGTCCAGATGCCCTGAACACTTAAAGATGCTTTAATAATAATAATAATAATAATAATAATGTTAAATTAAATAATAATTATAAAGGAAGTCCAATTATTTTCACTTGTCAAACATCTAATTATTAAAGCAGAGAAATTTATTGTTGGAACACATTAATTGCTGTATTAGGGGTGATGGTGGGGTGGGATGAAATATAAGTAGGTGTTGCTTTTTTATGTTAATATTTGACAATGTGAGGAATGGATTTCAGCAGATTAACAGCAGCATTAATGATATATCAGAAGCATCAGCTCTCATTTGTCCTAGGCTACAGCATTACATGTAACCATAACCATCCACTTACATCACTGCAGAGAAGTGCTAGACATTGAGATGGCCACACTGTACTGGGAGTGCCTTCAACACAGTCCTGTGACTGCCTCTGGGCCGACAACTCCCCCCGCTGCACAAGCCATCGATGGCATTTCTTCACTGGGCTTTATTATTGTGAAGAAAACCTTTTTATTTCTTCACGTGATTTGACACTAGGAATTATTAAAAAGAACTTAACAAAACCAAAGCCATGACAAAAAAAAAAAAAAAAAAAAAACCCACACCAATATGTTGTGAATGTATCAATTTTATTCTTGGGACTGGTTTTATTATTTTTGGAACTATTACAAGACTTCTGTTAAACATGTTGAATGTTAAGAGGAAACAGACTCTCAGCAAATGTTGAAAACCAATTACAGAAACGTCCCTGCTAGAACTAGAGAAACACAGGGAGAGACCGAGGAGAAGTTTGTCCTCCCCTTCTCCCACTGCCCAAAACACACAGATGGTGGAATTCCCATGAAGAAAAATATGATGATTACACTGTGGTTCTTATTCTTCTGTTCACAGGCAAAAAACCACTAAAACGATACTTCTGAGTCAAACCTATTTATAATGAGTTCAACATAGGATTATTTAAGGCAAATCTGATACAGGAAAAAGTCATATAACTTACAGAATGATTCTTTACTATCCACGAAGAAATCTTCACTAATAAATCAAATTACATTTAAAAACACTTAAATTTCAAATATTAATCCATGGAACTTTCAGGAGCACATCTGCTGTAAACAGTATTGTAAAAGCATGCTATCATGTACACATTGATTAAAGTACATAATTTCATGTACATAAATACTGACAAGATTGAAATTTTTTAAATTTCAATTTTGAAACTCTAAAAACTGATTTAGGAAAAGAATCAACAGAATAAAGAAACTTATTTTCAGTTATTATTCAGCTATTACTTTCCCATGTTCTACCATAAGTGAGGCTTTGTGCTAAGCACCAAAAAGGTACAGATGTGTAAGACACCATCTTTGACCTCAATGAACTTCCCGTTCTGGAAAGGCAAGGCAGCAGTTAAAATTCAATATGGTAGCCAGGCATTTGCAGTCCCAGCTACTTGGGAGGCTGAGCTGGGAGGATCACTTGAGCCCACGAGTTTGAGGTTGCCGTGAGCTACGATTGTGCCACTGCACTCCTGCATGGGTGACAAAGCAAGACACCATCTCTAAAAAAATAAAAATTAAAGACATGTAAAAATAATTTTAAAATGCAATGCGGTAACGGCATAATAGAGGCAGCCCACGTGGAAGGGGCTCTAGGAAGTCTTCGTATTCTTGGCAGAAGAACAGCATATGCAAGGTTGAGAGTGGTGGGTGGGTTAGGGCAGCAGTCTGATGCGTCAGAAGCAAGGATGCAGAAAGCAAAGACCACAGTGTAGACTGGAGGTGAAGGAGGGGTTGGACCATGATGGGTGTCTGAATCGGGCACCATCTGAGGAGGTCATCAAAGGCATATTCCTTACGGGGTTTTGTAAAGACTTTTAAGAAGTGTGGGCAGAGTTAAGGGAATCAACACGGCAAGGCTCCCAGGGCCCAGTAGCAGTGGGAAGCCAGGTCCTCCCTTAGCCTGAGAGGAGAAGATGGCACAGCCAGAGGCAGGCCGTGCGCTAGAGGCAAGGAAGAGTGGCCACCTGTTGAGCCCTAAGAAACACTAGAAAAAAGATCTGGGAAACTAGGTGCTTGTTATCAGATTTAAAATATTTTTAAATATTTGTAATATGTTTTAATATCTGGGTTTGAGAAATACCACATGGTAAAAGCTTAATTATGGAACTCCAGAAAAAAAAAAAAAAAAAAAGACATACCCATTAGCTAATAAGAGGCCAGGTGGTTCTCTTTAGTAGGGCCTGAAGAGGTGTCTCCACTGCCCCTGGAGCACCTCGGGTGTTAAGACACTGGGCACAGCCATGCCTGTCACCCCGATGGCAGGGTGACTCGATGGGTCGGGCTTGCCAGCTGTTGTCCCTTCCTCCATGCTGTTCCCTAGATGTCACTTCACTGTACAGGAGCTAGAGAACCAGTTGTTGGCCAAAGATAAAGAGAGCTAAGTGATAAGTGGGAGGATGTGTGCATACAATCTTTTTCTCCCTCTCAGCCCGAACATCAAATCCTCACACTGATCCTTAATCACAAAAGTTAAACAGACTTAGCCAACTCAATTTTCAGTGATAATGAGCATCGAAAATCACATGGATTAATAAGTCACAAATGATCCCCTTCAGAATAATTTTATTTCTAACTTCTTAACCCACCTTATAGATGCCGTAAACAAGCAACAACTGGGATTGATCTGAGATTGACTACACTCTTTTTTTCTCCTGTCTTCAGCAGAGCTACAGATGAGCGCTCTAATGGTCAAAAACTACAGAACCAGTGCCTAAAGAGAGAGAGCACAGGAACTGTAAGGGGTAGCAACCCATTAGCCTCGATTGCCATTAGTGATGTGCCAGGTCTTAGCCAAAGGTACAGACTGAAGAAGAGAAGCAAAAGAAAATTTTAAAAACACAGTCCTTCCTCTCAGCCATGCTAATGAACCTCCAACATTCCTGTCTCTTGCCCTCTCGGTTCCTCCTCCCTTCTCCATCTTCTGAAGGTTTGGGTGACTTGTAGGCATTCAGCCAACAACTAAGTGACTGAGTATGCTAACACCTCTTCTGGGACTGACACATTAGATGCCATAACCACAGCCAATAGGCATAGAGTTCTATGGAGCAATAGGTCTGAAGGAAGAAAAAGAGGGGGAAAGGGAACAGAGAGACAGGAAGTGGAAAGACTTACCCAGGCACCACTATCCATGCCAAGGGTCTGTTTAAAAGAGCACAGAAGGCTGGGTGTGGTGGCTCATGCCTGTAATCCCAACACATTGGGAGGCCAAGGCGGGAGGATCACTTGAGCCCAGGAGTTCAAGACTTAGCCTGGGCAACATGAAAAGGCCCTATCTTTTAAAAATGTGAATAAATTAGCTGGGTGTAGTGGTGTGTGCCTGTAGTCCCAGTTACTTGGGAGGCTGATGCAGGAGGATCAACTGAGCCTGGGAGGTCCAGGCTGCAGTGAGCTGTGATCACGACACTGCACTCCAGCCTGGGATGACAGAGCAAGACCCTGTCTCAATCAATCCATCAATCAGTAAGAGAGGACAGAAGAAGAAAACTCGAGGGGATAATACTGTTAAAAATTACACAGGTGCTTGACTTAACAGATGGCCATCTTATACTCACACAGCCACCTGAAATATAAATGAATGAAAAGGCTAATGCAAAAATGTTTAAATTAGTAAACTGTCCAAGAGGTCTGATCAAAACGAATTAATAATCTCTAAGTTGAAAAATAAATATTCATATCTATAGTTATAAGTCTGTTTAGTGAGTGATTGAAAATACACAGCCACAGGGCTTTGAGCAATCAGTTAGGCTGGAATCCCAGTTCTATATTCACCAACCGTCAGACCTTGGGCAAGTTACTTAACCTCTAGAGCATCAGTTTCCAAATCTTTAAAATGGGATAATTGTACCTGCCTCCTAAAATCTTTGTGAAGATTAAATAAAATACTTAGATTGGTGTTTGGCATACACCAAGTGTTCCATAAATATTATCACTCTATATAAAGTTACATATTGAATACCAAAGCAAAAATCCTAAGGAAAACACATGCTGGAAAAGTCTCAAACTTATTTTTTTGAGGCATTTTGTAACTGATAGCCTATACATATTGCCTAATGTTTGGGTTTATTATAAACAACTTTTTATTTCACTGAGCTTAATTTCTAAATTTTAATCACTCAGTACCTTTTAAGTAAAACCAGTTTAATTATAAAAATTAAGAATTTAAGCGCTAGGAGTTTAAATAAAACTAAATCTGCTTCACTCACACAACTATTTATGGTTCACTTCCAGGGACAGCTATCACAAATCACGCTATTTCTGCTTCTTTTATTCCTGTATTATGAGGGATGAGGGTGAGGCGTCTAGAAAACTATCATTTGAGGAAGCTGTAACTTTTTACAATTTTCCTTATATCTCTTCTCTTTTCCATACCAAAAAAAAAAAAAAAAGACATATTGCATTACTATAAATTTGAGGAAAGTCTGTAAATTTAATTAACATCAAATCTGGTTTAGTGGAAATCACTCTAATAAGAAATGAGGTCATGTCTCTTGCAATGAATCATGTCATTAAATTTATCTTCTTTCTGAAGTCTTTCCTTCGTTTGTCATTTCTAAGTCCTTAATTGTTGTTGATTATTCAAATAAAATCAGTTTGTTTTAGTTTTGAAAAGATATTAAACTGATGCTAAAAAATCTCTCTCTCTACACGTCTGCTTTTAACTTTACAGTATTTTTTTCTAACCCGTTTTTTTAAAGCAAACACCAAGTTTACTTTATTCAAAATTCTCATTTATCATGTGTATCTCTTATTTCGCGGGTGTCTTCACATATTCCTCTACTGTTTTAATTTCCCCCTTTTTTTTTTTTTTTTTAAAGAGACAGGGGTTTAACTATGTTGTCCAGGCTGGACTCAAACTCCAGGGCTCAAGTGAACCTCCCAAGTAGTTGGGACTACAGCATTGTGCCCAGCCTAATTTTCATTTACTCCACAATTACACTCTATAAGATTACAACCTCACTTAAATAACACCCAGGTATTTTCAAAGATAATCTTGGGAGAACTATCATCACCTCAAGGGCTCTTTCAAAGGTCTCATCTACTCCAAGGCCTTGAGATACGATTCAATCCATAGGACATATCAAGATTTCAACTCTAGTCAGAATCAGTATTTTAACAATGGAAGCAAACTGGGAAAGCTAACCAGTCTCGCGTCTTTACACACATGGAAACTAAGACCATACATATTATAGTTACTTTTGCTTAACATTTTACAAAGGACATTCAGATGACTTATCACAGGTCCTAATTAAAGGAATCCTGAAGACAAAACCAAGTCACTTTCATAACACTTGACCCTTTTCAACTACCTTAATATTTTTCATCTTAGTTTAAAGGAAACCTTTATGTCAAATCCAACTATTTTATCTCCTTGTTAAAGCTGAGCTTGTATTTTAAATCAGCACCTTTATGCCAGTCTCAGAATCTCAAAAAAGTTACATTTTCCCCTACGGTGTTCCCACCACTGAATGGCCCCCAGGCGGGGCTTTCCCAGACCCTCGCTCCGCACCCATTTTGATCCAGGGAGGGGCGGCCGGGCAGGGACTGAGACGGCCGCGACCAGACAATGTCCTGCATTCACCGTGGCCTCGGCCAATCACAGGCCGGCGCC
>NW_012102432.1:3585365-3611029 GCF_000951045.1 Mandrillus leucophaeus | reverse complement strand
GCCCCACCTCCTGCGCGTGCCCTGGGGGCGGGGCGCCGCTGATCAGCCAATCAGCGCCAGATGTCCCGGGACCGCCCCTGAAGTCCTCTTAGGGGGCGGCACGGGAGGGAGAACTTCGTGGGGGGCACGGCGGCTGGTGGCGGGTGTGGAAAACTGGGAGCGCCAGAGGGGCTGGGAAGGTGGGCGCGGAGGCACTCACCCCGACTTCTAAGCTGTGCGGAAGTGAAAGGGGCGGGAGCGGCGGGGAAGGGCGCTGGCCGCTCGTGAGAACCGGCGCGGGCGGGCCGGGGGCGGGGAGGCGCCCGGAGCAGGTGGTGCAGCCGGAGGCGGGCGGGAGGGGCTGGCGTGTCCTGGAGACGGGAAAAGCGGCGATGGATGTGCTGAGCTAATAAGCGTACAGCCAGAGCTGTCAAGGTTTATTTATGCAGGACAGAGAACTTAGAGAAGTTATGCACTAACTGGTGGACACACGTTCTAAGATTTTCCTCCGTTCGGTTTAAAAGTGCTTACATATTTCTGATGCCTGGTGATATTTAAAATTGAAAGTTGGTCACTTGATATTTTATTATGGGATTGGGAGAAAGAGGAACAAAAGGCATTTATAAAGCAAAAGCCATTTCTGTGATGCATTCTACCAAAAATTTGAGAACGAATGTGTTTCAACAATCGGATGCACGGAATCTGTAGGAGGGTAGAGTGGGGCTTGTATTGCCTGGGAGATTCACTGCCAGGTGGTCATGCATGAGCCCCTACTCCAAGCTCTCATTTTCCCTACCTGCAAAATTAGACCAATGAACACCCCTCCTGTCTCACCGCGTGTTTTGAGATTCCGCGTGTATGAGGGAGGGAGGGAGGGCTGGAGCGCGGGCCGGCGCGGAGTGGGGGTCCCTGGGCGCCGTCTGGGCCGCCCTCTCTCCCGGGCATGCTCTGGACCGTCTCGTCCCCTCCTGGCGCGTCATCCTGCTTCCGGAACCCCCGTGTCCTGAAGTCCAGGCATATTTAACTTGGATGCCACAGAAATCTCAAAATCTAGGCGTTCTCAGCGGAGCTCGGCACCTTCCCTACAAGCCTCGCGTGTTTCCCGACTCAGCAAAGACAACACTACAGTCTGGTCATTATCCTTCTACCCCAATTCACCTAGCCCCGGGATCCGCTTTGCGTCTGCACTTCAGGCCGCCTGGTTGTCGCTGCTGCCGCTCTCATGCCTCGGTGCGGGGCGCGGCGTCTCCCACCTGGACCTCCGGCGACCGCTCTCCGCTCTCTCCGCCTCCGCCCTTGCCCCTCCCCCGTCTCGACAGAGCAGCCAGTCAGATGCTTTATTTTAATGTAAATCCGATCGTGTCACTCCTGTTTACAATCTTTAATGGGCTCTCTGTTGCTCTCGGGCTAAAGTCCTATCTCCTTAAATTCGCTTAATAGGGCCCTCCTAATCCAGTTTCCGCTTTCGTCTGGCCTGGATCTTTTTACCTTGGGCCGCTCCTCCAGCCCTTCTTCGTGTTCCGCCCAACCTGGACTGCTTTCACTTCTCTCAGCTTGCCGACTCAAGCTGCTGCAGCACTTCTCCGTCTCCTCCCCGCTTCCTTCGTTTCCTGCACCTCCTTCCCCAGCGTGAGCGTTAAGGGCGCCCGTGGAACCCCTTCCTTTGCAGCGCACCCGTAGCCTTGCACTGCCGTGGGCAGCCGTCCGACCGGGGGCGCATCCCACGCCAGCCCTTTGGAGCGTGGGCTGCATTGTTCCCATTTTCTAGGACGGTCCTGACAATACTGGCAGAGCCCAAGAGCACTTTTAGGATACACAGTGATGGGCGCAGAAAACCAAACAAGTAGCCTGAGATCTTTGTTGATTGATTCATTTTATATTGCTGTATTTTTGTTTTAAAATTTTCCAGTTTATAAGAATAGCATGTTTTTAAAATATATATATATAAATTTAAAACTGATAGGACGTTTTACACCACAATTACAAATCTCTTTTAGCAGAAAGTGTGTGGGTTTATGAAATGAAATCAGGAACAGAGGCTCGATGTTCAATGCACATGGGCAGAAATGTTCACTTTAAGCTCAGATGCTGAAACTTTAAAACAGCTGAAACTCCTACCCCAATAATGATTAAAGGAAGGACCAGAAGAAAAGAGCAGTAAGCTGGGCTTATTATTAATTTGTAGGCTAGTAATTATCGATAGGTTAAGAAATTGCTTTTGAAACAATTCCTGGTACTGTTAATATTTCTATTTATATGAGATGTCAGTGTAACAAATTGAAATTCTCATTTTCCCAGTGCTCCCTCCCAGCTAGCAATGATAACGTATGTGCCTTTGGATCTGTAGTATTTCTAAACATGGTTCTGCTACACACTTTCCAATAAAGTTAAACAAGAATTCTTTGTTGAGCTATGTAATATTTAGAAGGGAGGATAGGGGAATAAATCTTAACTACTGCAAATTGTTTCCCTTCAGCCTAACTCTGAAGGAGATCCTTGTTGGTTTTTTCATTACTGTACTACTAGGTTGTTTACTTTGTTACACTTTGTGGAAGGGAGCAGAACTTAGTAAATAATATAAAATAAAAAATGAGTGGGGAGAGTTTAATAAAATAAGCAAAAAATAAATGAAATATAGAAATAAAGTAATAATGCACTTTGAGTTAGAAAAATTTGTTTCTATGCTCTGTGCTATAATTAACATAAGATCTTATATTGCTCAATTTATCTAATGAAAACAATATTTCAAGCAGAAGAAATAGGCATTATAGTTATTTACTGTTTCTATAGAAAAATATTCTCCAAACATGCATTTTATCTGTTTATAGGACCTGTCAGATAACTATTATAAACAAATGATAAGAGAAAAATAAATGCTGGAGAAATGGCTTTTCTTTTGGAGGTAGACTTGAATAATTTTGAATTTAGAAAACATTTTAGATACTCTAATTTGGTAAAAGTCCTAAGATTACACTTCACTTACATTTTAGCTAACTGCATTTTTCACTTTTTAAACCTGTTAAAAAATCTTATTTCCAAACTTGATGGAATGGTAAAGGATTTTTAAAAAATGTTTATAATGAAACATTTTTAATAGCTAGTTTTAAGAGTATATCTATAATGGAAATACAGTACAATTCAGGCTTATTTATAAGCATGCCAAACCTGATTAGGTGACTACTTGAAAGAAACATACTGAAAATGAAATCTATTGCCATTTGCTGCATTTGTTGGTTTAGCAGAAATTTCCCATTAATTGGGCATTGAAAAGACACTGCCAGCCTAGTAGAGATAGGCAGATATGATGACTAGAGAAAGGGAGAGTAGAAACTGGGTGAGATGTGGGACTAAAAGACTGAGGACTAAGTCAGCGAGCTTTACCTTCTGCAAATTATGTCTGAGACTTAGTTTCCACATTTACAAATTGGGCAACTATTTGCCATCTTGACCACCTCACAGTACTCATACGAGGATCAAAGGAGAGTAATGTACTCCATAAACCTTAAGACACTGGTCAAATAGTAGTTACAGATACTGTTGTACACATTCTACTTTGGACTTGGAGACATTTGGTTTTCATGAAAATCACAATAATAACCATATATATCTCTCATATATAATACAAGAAGTATAAAGAAATCTGAAAGGGAAATAAGTTGCCTTTTCACAACTCTGATTCTCTAAGGGGGATTCATATGTACTTGCATTTGCTCATGGGTGATAGATGATTACTAAAGACAAAACAGAGTTCATTATTAGAGACAAAAAAAGATTGTAGTATTTGCAGAGGAATCTGGTACAGTCTAGATTTTGTTATGCTTTAAGTATTATAAAAGCAAGGTGACATTTATATATAAAGAAGAAACTAAAAAAATAAACAAAATAGGGCAAGTATTTAATGAAGGATATCATGTTCAATACTGTCAAAGATTGAGAAAGAAGAAAAATATTCTTCATTGATTATATTTATGTGCTATTATTGACCCATGATAAATCTGAGGGATCAAGTAGCAATGAAAGCAATTCTTCTATATTATCCTGACATCTTCATCCAAGTTTGATATATTTGGCCAGCAGTTAGTCATCCTAATAGGTTTGACTGATAACTTACTATGTGCAGAGTGCTTTAGTGCACACTGCATGAATGGTAAAATAAATATAAGATGCATTTTTTTTTTCTCAAGGGGGCTAAAATTGGCTTCTGAAAAGTCAAACAAAACCAACCCTAGTCCATTTTTGAGTGAGCCTCCATTCTTCACAAGAGAAGGAGAGCTGGGTGGGTAGTTCCCCCAGCTGCTCATCTTTGCACCCTTCTAACATGCTCTCCCAGCAAGGAGCGGAGGACTCAGGCCTGAATCCATCACCCTCATGCTCTGCCATTCTACCATTATAGCTGATTCTTTTGGACCCTAAAGTTTTCGATTTTCTAAAGTTGCCCCTTAAAATGTGAATCTCTCTAGGAGGGGTAGAGATGGTACTTTGATACCTAGATAATCTTTTACCTGCTCCGCAGAGATTGCTCTTATCCTGCAGAGAGCAAGAAAAGGAACAAGATGGAACTGTCAGAGAAGGGAAAGTAAGCAGCAAAGGCAGAGATGCAGAAAGGATCCATGACCAAGTGAGGTGAGCTCAAAGAAGCTTTGATGGCTTTGCCTTGGAATAGTGTCTCTCTAGTTCTGTTTCTGAGCTGCTCTGGCATCATGGCCTGGGGTTCCAGCCTCTGCTCTTAGGGTTCTGGGGTCTGCTTCTCTGGCCCTACCCATATTCCTTGCCTGTCATGGAGTTCAGCTGAGTTCCAACCAGTTTGATGGTAAACTAGAAGGAAAAGCAGTCCCAACGTTGGAAGACTTGAGTTCTCTGTGACTTTGAGTCATTCAGGCTTTTTCCAACTTCCATTTCCACATTTGTACAAAGAGACAGTGTATTACTTCCCTCTTTCACTCTGGGTTTCTCCCTTTCTCTGTGAAATCTCCCTTTCCCCTCAGTCCTTTCACTATAATTAAGCCTGTACCACAGGTGATCAAAATCCTAGCTGCCCCCAGACCAGGCGCGGTGGCTCACACCTGTAATCCCAGCACTTTGGGAGGCCGAGGCAAGCAGATCACGAGGTCAGAAGATCAAGACCATCCCTGCTAACACGGTAAAACCCCATCTCTACTAAAAATACAAAAAATTAGCCAGGTGTGGTGGCGGGCACCTGTAGTCCCAACTACTCGGGAGACTAAGGCAGGAGAATGGCGTGAACCTGGGAGGCGGAGCTTGCAATAAGCAGAGATCACACCACTGCCACTGCACTCCAGCCTGGGTGACAGAGCGAGACTCAAATAAATAAATAAATAAATAAATAAATAAATAAATAAATAAATCCTAGCTGCCCCCAAAATGTGGAAACAACCCGAATGTCCATTGATGGATTAATAAATAAACAAAATGTGGTATAGACACACAGTAAAATATTATTCAGCCTTAAAAGGAAGGAAATTCTGACACGTGCTACACAATAGATGAACTTTGAGGATATTATGCTAAGTGAAATAAGCCAGATGCAAAAGTCTTCACTCATATGAGGTACTTAGAATAGGCAAAATTCATAGAAACAGAAAGTAGAATAAAAGTTGCCAGGGGGACCGGGTGCTGTGGCTCACGCCTGTAATCCCAGCACTTTGGGAGGCCGAGGCAGGCAGATCACGAGGTCAGGAGATTGAGACCATCCTGGCTAATGCGGTGAAACCCCGTCTCTACTAAAAATACAAAAAAATAGCCGGGCGTAGTGGTGGGTGCCTGTAATCCCAGCTACTCAGTAGGCTGAGGCAGGAGAATGGTGTGAACCCGGGAGGCGGAGCTTGCAGTGAGCCGAGATCGTGCCACTGCACTCCAGCCTGGGCGACAGAGACTCCATCTCAAAATAAATAAATAATAATAAAAAAAAAATTTTAATGGCTACCAGGGCATGGGGGAGAGGCAGGAGTGGGGAGTTAGTGTTTAATGGGTACAAAGTTTCAGTTTGGGATGATGGATACGTTCTGGAAATGGATAGTGGTGATAGTTGCACAACAATGGGAATATAATTAATACCACTGAACTATACAATTTAAAAGGGTAAATGTTATGTATATTTTACCACAGTAAAAAGATATATTAAACCATGGTAGGAACCCTGGCTGAAGACATGTTTTGAGTGATTTGCCTAATCCTTTGCACCTGATTTTTCTGTGTAGCTGTTTGAGTTGTGACCCAGCCTCAGTCTCTCCCTGAAAGACAGGACCTCCTCTGTAGTCCTCTCCAGGCAATGCTCCCCGTTCTCCCTCAAATACACACTCCCGGACCTGGTCTAATATCCATAGTCCCCTACCTCTCATCTAGCAAAACTCTGCCACAGCTTCTTCCCACCACCCTCAAGCTGCTGTCCCATCCCCAAGTCTCAATCTCCCATGTTCACTGGGGACATCACTGGAACTGCTCCAATTCTGAAGTACATCCATGTGCTGCCTGTAATCACAGCTTCCCATCCCTCCTGCCTGACTGATTTTATTTCACCTGCTTGAACCTCATGGAGGCCCCCATTATTTCAGCTTCTCCCCAAGTACCTGCCCCATCCTGATGCCTCACTGTGTACTCCTCTCCTCTTCATCTATCCTGTCTTCTGCATGAGCTCATGAATGCTGCTGGGGGGTTACCCAGTTATGTCTACTGGGACCCCTGCCTATTGCTTTATTGTCTGCAACCCAAAGTGAGGTTTATCAGTCCTTTTCTACCAGTCCATTGGTGACTTATTCTTCTAACCTTTAAAACTTCACTCTTTAAGCTTTATTCCACAACACTTTAGTTGGCTACTAATGCTGTGTAGGAGAGCACTGTTTTGTCATGTTTTGTTCTGCATGAACAAGTGCTATGCTCCCTCTGTCCCAAGTATCTGCTCCAACAAATCCCACTGCCTAGAATACTGCTTCTCTTAATTATTGATATTCTTAAATATCAAGTCATTACCTTTTGCATTATCTTTTTCTTCCCGTTGACTAGTTTAATACTTAGTATATCAGTTAGAATTAGGTTTGCAAGCACAGAAAATTGCCAAATAACATTAGCATAAACAAAATAGAAATTTTAGGTTGGGTGTGGTGGCTCATGCCTGTAATCCCAGTACTTTGGGAGGCTGAGGTGGGAGGATAACTTGAGGCAGGAGTTTCAGACCAACTTGGGTAACATATTGAAACCCCACCTCTACATAAACATTAAAAAATGAGCAGGAGTGGTAGCGTGCATCTGTAGTTGTAGATAATCAGGAGGCTGAAGCAGGAGGATTGCTTGAACCTAGGAGTTTGAGGCTGTAGTGAGCTATCATCATACCACTGAACTCCAGTCTGACAACAGAGTGAGACCCTGTCTCTATAAAAAAAAGAAAAAAATGAAAGTTTTATCCTAATCCTGTACAACTTCAAGGACAGACAGTGCTGGTCTGATATGTGTTCACTGCAAGTCTTATGGATCAATTCTCTTTCAGTTTTGCTTCCCCATCCTGAGGCTGTGCCACTATTTTTGTGTCCAAGATGGGGACTAGACTTAAATTCCAGGCAGCAGGGTAGAGGAAGGAATAAAAAAAGGGTAGAAGGCTCACACCAACTGTCTTTCTAGAAAGCTCCCCAGGAGCTTACAAACAATATTTTGTTTATATCCTGTCAGGCCAACTTAATCACACCTAGCTGCAAGGGAGGCTGAGATACACAGTCTTTCTTTTGGGAAACCAAATTTCCAGCTAAAAATTCTATAGTGTGAGAGAAGAGGAGCAGTGAATATTGGAGGACAAAAAGAGAGTTAGGCCATATGTATCTACATTTAAAAAGATATCTAACTATGGCATCATAATCCAGATGAATCTAGATTTCAAAGGTATTCCTACCCAATCTTAATCTCCTTTGTTGTAAGGTCTGACATTTAGACTCAGTAGTTCTTACTCCAAGCAAGTCACTGCATTTCCAGGGGTTATCAGGTAGTGTAAGAATCCAGCGCTGTGATCTTGTTGGGATGAGGCATAGATGTGAGCTGAAAGGGAGTGGAGATAAAGGTATAAGTAGAGTGAAAGGCTCAGTAATTATATACAAAGAAAGGATTTTACATGTTGACATTTTTGATTATGACCCCTGAGCCTCACTGGCTGGATTTGCTTTGTACTGTGTTTTTCCCTGGACTTTCCGGGGAGTGTGCTCCGCTTTCTACCAGGCACCTGCAGTTCCACCCCGGGCAGCTGGAGGGCTCTGTTCCACCACGGGCCACTGTGAACGCACATTTATTACCCGGTGTCAGTTGACGCCCTTCTCCAATCGCCCAAGAGAAGATGGCTTCACAGGCCACAAACAATCTCCACGGCAGGACAGAGTGCTGGCTGCCGCTGCGTGGGAGCCAGGCCTGCACCCCATAGAGTCTGCTTTGGTTTAGAGCCAGCCCGTCCACCCTTGCCACCTTCAGCCGCTAGCCCAAATCTCAACGCTTTTCTCGCCCATTGCCAAACATCTCTGCGCTTCTCCCTTCCCCATCCGATCATTTCTGTTTCCATTATTTTTTTTTCTTCGCAGTTCCTTCCACGGTGTCTTCGGAAATGCTGATTCCTCTGTTGGCTTTGTGCTGTTTCTATTCGCCAAACCTATTCCGTTGTAAACCGACTTCTCTGAATCTCCTCCTCACAACAGGACCAGCCCTCCTTCTCTCTTCCTTGGCTGAGGGTGCACCGCTCCTGCCTCAGCATCTTCTGGTGCTCTGTAAGCCGCTTTCTTTCTTCCTGCAGACTTGCAAGAGCTTCCTTACTTTGAAAGGAGTCTTTGCTGCTCTGTTCCTTTCTCTGCTTTCATCACCAAATAAGGACATTCACAGTACCCGCTGCTCCCATGGCTTCCCACCACCCCTAGCTTAATTTTTTGTCACCTAGTTGTACTCGACACATCTCTATGAAATGAACACCATGATATCATCAGTAAACTTCGAATTATCTAATTCTCTATTTTACCTAATCTGGTAAAGGCATCAGACTATTTGATTGTAACATGGCACCATTGCCATTGCCCATTCATCAAAATTTTATATTGTGGCTGGCGCAGTGGCTCACGCCTGTAATCCCAGCACTTTAGGAGGCTTAGGCAGGCAGATCACTTGAGTCCACGAGTTCGAGACCAGCCTCGGCAACATGGGGAGACCCTATCACTACAAGAATACAAAAATTAGCCAGGTGTGGTGGCACACGCCTGTACTCCCAGCTACTCATGAGGCTGAGGTGGGAGGATTGCTTGAACCCAGGAGGTTGAGGCTGCAGTGAGCCATGATTGCACCACTGCCATCCAGTCTGGGTGACAGAGCATGACTCCGTCTCAAAAAAATTTTTTTAAAATCTTGCTTTCTGTCAAACTACATATTATGGTTCTTTCCTTACCTTTTATGATCATTGTATTCAGTAATAAAATAATAATATAGCAAACATTTAATGAACACTTATTTTGTGACAGGTAGAATATAAGTTGCTGTATACACATGTTTCATTTAAACTCAAAATAACTCTATGAGGTAGATGAAATTATTATCCCTACTTTACAGATAAGAAAACAGAATTGGTGGCTTACAGAGGTTAAGTGATGTGCTTAAGATGACAGATCTAGTAAGAGTGAGAGGTGGAATCAAACCCAGGCTTACTGAATTCCAAAGCACTGATTTTTTGCCAGCAGAGCGCATTGCTACTATTCTGGAAACCTGTAGTTCCTCTTTTCCTAATTTCACTTTAAATATGAAACTTTCCCAGGACTCAGTTTGGGATACCTGCTTACCTGTCTATAGACATTCAATTTCACAGGGAAGTGTTGACTTTCGTGGGGTGAACTCTCTCCTTTACTTACTTTAAAAACTTGTCACTATGGAAAAAATTTAAACATACACAAAAATAGGAAGAACTGTATAATGACAACCCCCTTCCCTAGGTACTATCACCCAAGTCCAACAATCATCAATTTCTGGCCACTCTTGTTTCCTCTATACCCCACCTGTCCCCATCTCCCACCCTCATTGGGTTGTTTATTTATTTATTTACTTTTGAGACAAGGGTCTTGCTCTGTTTCACACACTGGTGTGCAGTGGTGCCATCACAGCTTACCGCAGTCCTGACCTGGAGGTTGAGGGGCTCAAGTCATTCTCCTACCTCAGCCTCCCGAGCAGCTGGGACTACAGGTACATGCCACCACACCCGATTAATTTTTGTATTTTTCGTAGAGATAGGGTTTTGCCATGTTGCCCAGACTGGTTTCAAACTCCTGGGCTCAAGGGATCCACCTGCCTTAGCATCCTAAAGTGCTGGGATTACAGGCATGAGCCAACGCGCCTGGCCTATCCCACTGGATTATTTAAGGCAAATGCCAAAAATCATATCAGTTCATCTGTAAAGATTTCAGTATATATCTTACAAATATAAAGACTCATTAAAAAAAACTCTAACCACAATTATGAAAATATATCTAAAAATTAAAAAGAATTTCTTAATGTCAGTAAATACTCAGTGACATCAAATTTCCTCAGTTGTGTAGTACTTTTTTTTTTTTTTTTCTAAGAGCTGCTTTATTAGATCAGGATTCAAATAAGGCCAATAAGTCATACTTGGTTGATGTGGCTCTTTAAGTGCCTTTTAATCTTTAGATTCTCTTTCCCTCTTTTTTACTTTTTTCTTGACATTTATTTGTTGAAAACGTCGGATCAGTAGTTCTGTGTAATATCCCACATTCTGGGTTTTGTTGATTGATTTCCCATTTTGTTAACACGTTTGTCTCACCCAAATTTGCAGTGAATTGGTAGTTAGATTTAGAGGCTTGATCTGATTCAAGTTCATTTTTTTTGGCAAGATTTCATAGGTAATACTAGGTACTGCCATTAGAAATCCTGTTTACCAGCCGGAAGCTGTGGCTCATACCTGTAATCCCAGCACTTTGGGAGGCTGAGGCAGGTGGATCACCTGAGGTCAGGAGTTCAAGACCAGCCTGGCCAACATGGTGAAACCCCCATCTATTAAAAATACAAAAATTGGCCAGGAGTGGTGGCTCATGCCTATAATCCTAGCACTTTGGGAGGCCGAGGTGGGCGGATCACCTGAGGTCAGGAGTTTGAGACCAGCCTGGCCAACATAGTGAAACCCCATCTCTACAAAAAATACAAAAATTAGCCAGGCATGGTGGCGCTTGCCTGTAATCCCAGCTACTTGGGAGGCTGAGGCAGGAGAATCACTTGAACTCAGGAGGCAGAGGTTGCGGTGAGCCAAGATCACACCATTGCACTCCAGCCTGGGTGACAGAACAAGACTCTGTCTAGAAAAAAAAAAAAAAATCCTGTTTACCAAGTCAGACACAGAAAGAAAAATATTGCATGTTCTCACTCATAAGTGGGAGCTAAATAATGTGTATACATGGGCATAGGGTGTGGAAGTATAGACACTGGAGACTCGGGAGGGTGAGATGGGTGGATGATGAGAAATCACTTAATAGGTACAATGTATGCTACTCAGGTGATGGATATACCCTGATTTCACCACTGGGGAAGCTATGCATGTTACAAAATTGCACTTGTACCCCATAAATTTATACAAAAAAATAAGAAATTACACTTGCTTAGTTGGTATTCGGTTGATTCTTTTACCTTCAGCTAATGCTGCATCATTTCACTTGGATATTCTGCCATCTTTCAAAATTAACATGTGTAAAAGCAAATTTATCTTCCTTCCACACAAGCTTTCCCTCCTGACACCTTCTCTGCTTCTGCTATCATTTCTGTTGTTTTTGGGGTCCAGATCTCAGTCATCTTCCCCTTTTCCCTCAACTCCCACATTCAGTCATAAAGACCTGCCAGTTCTCCTTCTAGAGTATTCAAACCCTCTCCTTTTGATTCTACCATCCACTACCCTAATACAGGCTCTAAATGTATTATAATTGCCTGTGACTTATGCCTGTAATCTCAGCACTTTGGGAGACTGAGGTAGAAGGATCACTTGAGCTCAGGAGTCCAAGAACAGCTTGGGCAACATAGCAAGACCCTGTCTCTACAAAATTAAATTAAATTTAAAAGTATTACAATTACCTCCCACTGGTCTCTCTTCCCTCAATTCCATCCCATATACTGCCACTTGACAAATCACCCATTGCATTAGCGGCATCTTCTTCTGTGCTTTCTTATTCACAAACCTTCAATAGTGACCCATTACCCATTAAATAAAGTGTAAACTACTAAGAGTAGTTCAACATAGTCTGGTCCTAATCTACATTTCCAGCCTACCACACAATTCATATTGCTTAGCATTAGACATTTATTCCACAGTCATGAAAATTGACAGACTTGAACATGCTTAGGTCAATGTCATATTTGATATTCTCTCTTAGCATTGAATACTGGAGTCAACAGTGACTCAAGTGCTGGAGTAAGGCAAAGTTTCTCTCTGAGGATAATGCTGGATGTGTCTCGGGAGACACCAGGGGATGGGAAAGTTGTCTGTCACCCTGGTAAAACACTGGTTGCTACTTTCTTTTCTTATTATTATTTCATAATAAGATGTGTACACTTCTACCTGTTTGTCTGATTCTTAAAACATGGGACTTGTCATGGACCTGTGATGCAGAATGCCAGCCACCTAGGCTCTGCCCTCGTATCGCCTGCTCTCTGTCTCTCATTACAAACCCAACACACAAACACGCAACAACACAAAGAATTCTCAGCTACTCTTCCAAGAACTCTGGTAAAGTAGACCAGTAGACACCTGCATCCTGAAAGGCCTTCAGCCAAGACACTCTTGAGCATTCTCCTGGATCACATTGATCCCGCCCAGTGCCACAACGCACTGTCTTCTATGTGAATTCCCACATGACATTTATAAAATTTCGTTATAGAAAGAAGTAGTATCGAAAGAGCTGGTACACCATCTTTCTGTCCAAGTAAAAGTTATGTTATAAACTTTTTTTTTTCTACTTTTAGGGTCTCACTCTGTTGCCCAGGCTGGAGTGCGGTGGTGTGATGATGGCTTACTGTAGCCTTGAACTCCTGAGCTCAAATGATCCTCCTGCCTCAGCCTCCTGAGTAGCTATGACTACAGACACCCACCACCACACACAGCTAATGTTTTAAGATTCTTTCTGTAGAGATAAGGTCTCACTATGTTAGCCGGCTAGTCTCAAATTCCTGGCCTCAAGTGATCCTCCCGCATCAGTCTCCCAAAGATCTTGGATTACAGGCGTGAGCTGCCTCACCAGCCGCTTTATAAGCTTCTTAATATGCATTTGGGAATGAACTGGTGTATACATTAAATGAATAAAATACCACCACATTCCTTTGCCTCAGGCAAAGGTCAATTGTTCACCTAAGACTATGTTTGCATATTTTGTTTTCTAATTAGACTGGTGTCCCACCCTGCTCTCCTACCACTCCTCTCTGTCCCTAAATTCTAGCCATCCTGTAGAGCTCATTTGAAAACCCCTCCTCTTTCGTGAACTGCTTGCCTGCCCTAGCCAATAGCAAGCCTTCCTTCCTCTGAGAGCCTCTCACATTGTCTTATGCTATTCATTTGCCGCTTACCACAGTCTTTTATCGTTAGTTTTATAAACTTTATTTAAATTTGAAAGTAATATGTGCACACAGAAAATTTAAACTATACAAAAGAGGAGCCCAGGAAAAAAGTATTTTTGCATCCACAATTCTTCACCCTAGAGGCAACCACTATTGCTAGTTCTTTGTGTATAATTTTAGACATAGACTACGCATTTGCAAACAAAATACACATATATGTACATATGTACAAATATATGTGTATATGCATGTACATTTGTAAATCCTTTCTTTTTCCCCCATGGTTATGATCAAACCATATAACACTCTTCTGCGCCTAGACTTTTTTGTTGTTTTTTGTATAATAGCATAGCTTGAAGATTACAGCACATCAGCACATAAATATCTACCTCATCCTTTCTAATGCCTGCATAGTTCCTATCATAAAGATAAACCATAGTTTATTTGATTAGGTATGTCATCATGGTTTGTATCTCGGATTCAATATACTCTTTCTGAGGGCAGTGGAGAAAATATGTGTGTTTCGTATATTCTTCCATGAATCCAGTACAGTACCTTCTGCATAGGAAAAGCTTAATAAATAAATACTTGTCAGTTTTCATTAGTGAATAGTCAAGTAACAAGTAATTATATTTTATAATAATATTTAGAAATAACTTGAGAGGCTGGGTGCAGTGGCTCACGCCTGTAATCCCAGCATTTTGGGAAGCCAAGGGAGGAGGATTGCTGGAGCCCAGAAGTTGAGACCAGCCAGGGCAAAATAGTGAGACTCTATCTCTAGAAAAAATTTAAAAAATTAGCTGTACATGGTGGCATGCACCTGTAGTCCCAGCTACTCAGGAGCCTGAGGTGGGAGGAATGCTTGAGCCTGGGAGGACAAGGCTGCAATGGACCAAGATTGTGCCACTGTACTCCAGGCTGGGAGATAGAGCAAGACTCTGTCTCAAAGAAATAAATAACTTGAGAAAGTCTGATAGCATTATCCAATCACCATATGTGTCCTTCACTGATATTTTTTATGGGCCTTTGTTATTATCTACAGGACAGTTTGGAAAGGCTTGACCTTGAGGTATACTAAGTTTCAGCACCTCAGCTCATGAAGAGCAAGGGCTAGGCTGAGGGGGCCTGATGCCACTGCAGTGGCTCCAGCCTAGATCCCATGTCCAAAGACAAAAGCAGGGAATCTGCAGGTGCAAGAGGGCCACTCCAAGGACACAGCACAGCAGTGCACTAGGAAGCCAGCCTCAGTTCCCCTCCCAAGAGGAAAGACCAGGAGTGGACAAAGAGATGAGGGGATCTGGCATGAACTGGTCTGGGGAAAGGAGGAGTTACAAAGTAGCAGGATCTTGGCTGGGCATCGTGGCTCACGCCTGTAATCCCAGCACTTTGGGAGACCAAGGCGGGCAGATCACCTGAGATTGGGAGTTTGAGACCACCCTGTCGTGGAGAAACTCCGTCTCTACTAAAAATACAAAATTAGCCAGGTGTGGTGGCACACGCCTGTAATCCCAGCTACTCAGGAGGCTGAGGCAGGAGAATCACTTGAACCGGGAGGCGGAGGTTGCGGTAAGCTGGAGATCGCGCCATTGCACTCCAGCCTGGGCGACAAAAGTGAAACTCCATCTCAAACAAACAAACACCCCAAGTAGCAGGATCTCACTTGGACAGGTCCCAATCTTAAAACGACACGAGGCTACATCTGTGTTCATAGCAGCATTCCTCACAATAGCTAACAGGTGGAGGCAGGCCAGTGTCTGCGGACATATGAATGGATAAACAAAATGTACCACATACATTCAACAGACTATTACTCAGCCTTAATAAGGAAGGACATTCTGACACATGCTACAACATGGATGAAGATTCAGAACATGTTAAGTGAATAAGCTAAGGACAAAAGGTCATATACTGTGTGATTCCATTGGTATGAGGTACCTAAAGTGGGCAAATTCATAGAGACAAGAAGTAGAATGGTGGTTGCCAATGGCTGGGAAGTGGGGAAATTTAGTTATTTTTCATGGGTACACAGTGTCTGTTGGGGAAGATGAAAAGGCTCTGGAGACGGGCGGTAGCAATGGTAGCACAATGATGTGAACGTACTTAACGCCAGTGACGTGCACACTTAAAAATGGTTGAAATGTAATATACTTTACGTTATGTGTATTTTACCACAAAAAAAGGCATGAGGGAGGAAACATACAATTAGAATATGGTATTGTTTATTGAAATTCAGTCATTTTTATTCTAATCCCTTGATTTTTGCCATCTCTGAATCCAGTGTTTTACCCCCTGTGAGTAGGGCCTCACAATATTACATTTTCTTTTCCTGAGAGAGGTAATAAACGAATCGGCTGTCGGGGAAACATGTGAAGCAGTACTTAATCGACTTTAGGCCCAGGCGACTTAGAAGTGACCCAAGGGCAATGGCTTTTGAGGGCCCCACAACAGCGGCTGTGGGAAAAGGAATGGGCTAAAAAGGGTGGAGGATTTGCAGTTCTGCAGCCAAGTCAGCTTCTGTCTTTTTGACCTCACGGGGCTCTAGCATATGAACTGAGAGCAGCAGCATGCATGACATACCTGGAGAGTCTCCACAGGGGAGCTTAGAAAATGGCCTAGTAAGAATTCTTGCTAGGTTTCTAGATGAAAAGCCTCAGTATAGCAGCTCAATCATGTAAACACATTATAAACATATTAAAAAGTAATTACTCCGGAGGAAGTTAACTATATTAAAATACAAATTAAGATAAAATTAGGAATGTTTCTGCTTTCAGAGTCAAGTACACAGAATATTTTTAAAAATGATGTTTGCCTTTCTGTATCCAGTCATCCCAAGACCTTGACGCCACATTTACTAGTATTTGTGCAGTGTCACCTGTGTGTCAGACTCTGTGCTAGGTGTTGGCTGAACTAACCTCTTACAAATCTGAGAAATGTGTTGAGCATGTGGGTACCCATGACTGCTGTATTTCAGTGTGAAGCAGTTAGCCAGAGAACAGTCAGTGTTTCTACCCAAGAGAAGGAATTAATCACAAATGGCTACATAATTTTCAAGTCAATCTTATCTAGAGTTGCAGCCTATGGCAACATCTTGTGGCAATCACAGTGCAGACTTGCCCATCATATGTGACTTTTCCCCTTTCACAACAGAGGAAAGTATAAACAATTGGAAGTAAACGAGCTCAGCTCAAAGTAGATCACCAGAAAGGCAAGCCGTCTTCTGGCAGTTATTAGATTTCCATTTGGGGAAAGCATTGATCAGGGGGTTAGAAGATCTGGGTTTGGATCCCATCTTTGTCACAGCAGGGTGACCTTGGGCAACCTCTCTGAGCCTCCCATCCTTCTCCTGTAAAATGAGAGTTGTATGTACATAATCTGCAAAGACCAAGTTCAAGTTATTGGAAAATATCTAAACCAGAGTTAAATGAGGAGTGTTCTGAGGTCTGCACACAAGATAGGATATTAGGCAACTTTAAATTATGACCTATTCTCACTTAACGTATTAAAGTACAACTTTAAGTTTGGCATAGGTTGGTCTACAATTATCCAAAAACTTGCAGTGATAATATTAATTTCCCACTATATATATTGGCACTACCAAGATCATCAGAGCAAAAACAGTTGTTGGCCTGATTAACACCAGCCATTCAGGGACTTAATGGAATAGAAGAAAGAGGAGACATGTTTAGCTATTTGTTGTTGCTAACACATTTATTTCCAAAAAAAGGATTTGAGATGACCAGGAATCCCTACCTATCTTACATATATTCATATACAACTCATGTTATATATTTTAACAAAGGACCATGATAATGGCAGCTTCATAGCTCCAAGTAACAATTCAAGCTGATCTTACCTGGTCCCCAGAAACTCTACCCTGGCATTGGCTTTGTGACCAACCATCCCTCTGGGTCTCTCTCTGAAGAAGGGAATGACTCCTTGGGTGAATCTGCTAATTCGCTGTGTATACTCCTCCCCCGCAGGGGTGAACCACACCTAAGAAAGTTGCATAACAACTTGTTGCTGCTACAATCTCAGTTCAGGACTCAAGAAGAGACTTTTTACTTTCTTCCTGTAACTTCTTTCTTCCCTGTAGTGGCTACTGCAAAACTTGAACACTCTCCTCGTGTCTCTTGACCACCTGTGAACATTATAATCTCAGCAGGTGATTAACCACCGAATTGGTAAGAAAAATAGAAGATATTATAAATGAATTTGCTAAGCAGTCTTCCACCTGTCTGCACTCCAACCTATAAACTTACCGCCATTTTAACCAATCTTTCTTTGATTTCAGAAAAACAGGTATAACTGCTCCCATCAACCCTGAACTTGATCTCCTCTCCTGGCCCCCAAAACCTTACTCTCCTATGTAGTTGTTCTCTCCCTACCCCTGGCTCCTGTCTCTTAGTCTAGAAGAATGCTTATCACTTTGATATTAAAACAACAAAACAAAAACAAAAAGCTACTAGCCTCTCTTTAATGTAAGTTCTTTCTATATACTATCCCAGGTCTCTTCATTTTATAACCAAGCTTCTAATAAAACAGCTGTCTATGTCCTCAACTCCCACTAACTTCTCACCCCTTTGCAATCTACCTTCTACTCTCAACACTTGAAACTGAAAAGGTTAACAACAACCAAATCCAATGGAGGCTTTTCATTTGTTTCCTACCTGATCTCTCCATGACCTTTGACACCATTGCTCCTTCCCTTCTAGAAGCACTTTTACCTTGAGGTCTCACTTTTCCTTTCAGACTGATCTCTGTAATTTTTCTTCATTGGCTTATCGTTTAATGTCGTCTTTTATTAGTTTTTCTGCCTATAAGCAGTGTTCCCCAATGAATGTCACCTCTAGGGGTTTCCAATTCCTTTCCACATTGATTCTGGGCTTGACCGTGGGATTGCTTTGGCCAGTAGAACATCAGCAAACCCGAAGCAGGCAAAGGACTGATAAGTGCTTGTATACTGGGGCTTGCCTTATTGGAACAGAGACTGCTATGTCATCAGGATGACCAAGATGAAAAAGCAAGTGGAGAGAGACAGAGATAGAGATAGGCAGAGAGAGAGGCTCAACTACCCCAGCTTTTTCAATTGAGTGCAACCCCCAGGTAACCCACCAGATAAATCATAATTTGTTTTAAGCCAGTAAATTTTGGAGTGGTTCTATATACAGTAATAGAAAATAAAAACGATCCCTTTCATCAGCCTGATTTCCTCACCTGTCACATGAGTTCCCACTCAATCCCATCCATTTCAGTGGACTTAAGTACTGTTCATACCTCATAATTCTTACACCTGTATCTCCAGGCCAGATTAACCTTCTAAGTTCCCGTTTTTTACTTAACAGACATCCCCATTTGAATATTCCACAAACCGCCTCTAAAGGAATTCCCACACCAAAGCTCTGTGTTTTTCCACAAGCTGCTCTCGCCTCCATTTCTTATCTTGGTTAGTGATGCAAGGCCGGTGGAAACCTAAAAGGGAATCTTCACCCTTCCCTTTCATTCACTTCCCAACTTCAGCCATTCATCAAATCTTACCAAACACATCACCTAAACATCTCTCACATCTATTCCTTGATCTCTCCCACCTCAAATGCTGCCCTGGTCTAAGGCCCCATCACGTGCTGGGCATGTCACTGATGTTTACTCACCCTCAACCTACCCTGCGGTTTGGTTCTCTGTTCCCATCGTTTTCCTGCTCACTATCTTTTTGTGCCTCCTCATGACCTAGAGGATAAGGTAAACATTTCTTCATATGCTACAAACCCTTTCTAACTTGTCCCTTCAATCTTCACTTTTTCCCCCTGTGTGTGCTGTGCTCTAACTGAGCCAAATTACTTGCAGTGCTGACACTAGCCTGGTGCTGTCCCATCTGTCCCATGCATGTCTCTGCTGGCTTTCCTGCCTGGTGGGCCTCCCCACACTCTGCCATCTGCAGAGTCCAGCCAGGCTCGGCTCAGTTTAAATGTCATCTCCTCTGTTGAAGCCTCTCCTGCTCAGACTTAGTCATCCCATCTTCTGAGCTATCACTGTACCCAATAATACCACAATTGCACACATTTTAGTTGTAAAGACATGCTTAAATTCCTGCCCCCCCAATAGATGCACAGAGCCCCCTCCAGGGTGGGGTTTGCTTTATTATTGTGTTTACAGCACCCAGCACAGTGTACAATGCACAGTAAGTGCCAATAACCATTGGTGAATCATACACTATACTTTTTCAGTTTAAACGCTTTGTAAAAATATTTCATAATTAGTTAAGTTAGCAGTAGAAATGTCCACTTATTAGACTAGAAATGGACACAATGAGTGGCCCAGTATTACTTAGATTAAGGTGGGTAACAGCAAGTTATAGAATACTGGAACTGGCAACTGAGGGGAGAAGAGCCAAAGGGGCACAGTCCAGGTTGGAGGCAGTGCCACTTTAGAACTGTTGCCCCTAGAGCTCCCTATCACTGCTCCCTCTAGACAGAGCACTGCCGTCCTCTACCACAGGGCGGAGCGGGCCTTTGCTTCTGTTTTCTCTTCTCTCATCAGAAGTCAGCCCACACGATACGCAGTTAGTAATAATCTTGAGTCCAGACAGTGCAAAGAAATAGGCAGTAGCTTTTATATCTTCCCTTTTCTTGTCTTAGAAGGTCTTCCTCACGTTTCTCCCTGCTTCCAGTCTAGTTTTCCACATTCTTCACCCTACCAGAGAGATATTTCGAAGTACAGATCTGACCTGTTACTCTCTCACATGAAGACTCTCCAATGGCTGTCCATAACCTTTGGGGAGAAGTCTAGAGCTCTCCTTGGACCTTTCTACTTATCTAGTCTAATCTACTACCTCCTTACCCCTGCCACTTAAACAAATGTGTAAGCGTTTACTGAGTTCCTTCTACATGGAAGGCTCTATGGGACCTGGGGGTACTAAAAGACAGGGCACAGTCATTGTTCCCCAGAAGCTTACAGACCAATGGTAAGATAGAATAAGAATTAACTATAATTCAACATAAGTGTGTATCGATGGAGATGGGCATCCTTGGGAGAACAAAGGAAGAACAGCCAACCCATCCTGAGAGGATCAGAGAACATTGTGGAGGAAGATTGGCTCAACCTCCATGTTCCACTCCCAATAGATCCACTTGCAGTGGCCTGGACTCATTGGGCTATGAAACCACTGTTGTCTTCTTGGGAATCCCTCTTCCCCTGCTTGTTCTGATGAACCTCCCTATTCTGATGAGTTATTGTGCTTACTGAAGACACAATGTAAGGCTCTCATCTTCTAGGAAGCTGTCCCTGATGTCCCAGGTAGCAAAAATCACTTCCTGTTTTTTTTTTTTTTTTTCTGATGCAGGAGATGAATCTGGAATCTTCTAAAAATGAGTACATATATATATATTTTAGAGACCCACAGGCTGGCCTCAAACTCCTGCACTCAGGAATGCAGGTCCTCCCACCTCAGCTTTCCAGTAGCTGGGACTACAGGCACATGCCACCACCACGCCCAGCCTCACTTATTACTTTATGCTGCCACACAGCATGAGCTCCTTGAGGACAGGACCTTACCATGTCTCCAATGCTATTTTAGAGTCTGGCACACTGTAAGCATTCAACAAATGTTTGCTGAAAGAATGGCTCAAACTCAGCTGAACATGTTATGTTTAGGAGCCAACAACGGCCAAGTTCTAGCTATAGTGGTTTTCTTTTCACCTGATATGTTGACCTTACCAACCTTGACCATTGCCAGCAAAAGCTCCTAGCAGTGTTCTGGGCTAATAGAGATAAAATGGGAATTGTAGCTAATAGTTTTTCAACCAATATACTATCTGCTTAATTAAAAGATACTATACTATGGGCCAATTACTAAAAAGTTTTACAACATATATACCCAATAAATAAAATAGTCCAGGAAGATACTACAAGTATAGTATAAGAAAATATTTTGAAAAATAATGGAATCAATTCATACTCATATACTCTCTATGTTGAAAACCTGGGAGCAGAAATCTAACAAAGAAATGTGTTTTTTTTTTTTTTTAAGAGGAACCAAAGCCAGGTACACTTCAATTAGTACAAGAGGAAATAAATAGAAACTTTAAAGCAGTACAACTAATAAGGAAAAGGCAACATCACATAGGCAACTATAATTTTAGACTATATGAAATTATAGAATTTTTTGTTTTTTTAAGATGGGGTATCGCTCTGTCACCCAGGCTGGAGTGTAGTGGTGTGATCTTGGCTCACTGCAGACTCAACCTCCTGGGTTCAGGTGATCCTCCTGCCTCAACCTCCCAGGTAGCTGGGACTACACCCGGAATGGGCCACCACACTTAGCTAATTTTTATTTTTTTATAGAGGCGAGGTCTCACTATGTTGCCCAGGCTGGTCTCAAACTCCTGAGCTCAAGCGACCCTTCCGCCTTGGCCTCCCAGAGTGCTGGGATTACAGGTGTGAGCCACTGTGTCTGGCCTCATAAAAGAACTTTTTAATGAAAAGGTAAGTGACCAATTTTCTAACAAACACAGCAGTACTTACATATCCAACTAGCTTCTTTCTTATTTTTATTTATTATTACTACTTTTTGAGACAGAGTTTCGCTCTTGTTGCCCTGGCTGGAGTGCAATGGTGTGATCTTGGCTCACTGCAACCTCCACCTTCCAGTTCAAGTGATTCTCCTGCCTCAGCCTCTAGAGTAGCTGGCAGTACAGGCAACTGCCACCACACCCAGCTAACTTCTTTGTGTTTTTAGTGAGGTAGGTTTTCACCATGTGGGCTAGGCTGGTCTCAAACTCCTGACCTCAAGTGATCCACCCAGTTCAGCTCCCAAAGTGCTGGGATTACAGGCTTGAGCCACCGCGCCTGGCCAGCTTCTTCATGAAAAAACTACAGGTCGGGCGTGGTGGCTCACGCCTGTAATCCTAGCACTTTGGGAGGCCGAGATGGGTGGATTATGAGGTCAGGAGATGGAGACCATTCTGGCTAACATGGTGAAACCCCGTCTCTTCTAAAAATACAAGAAAAAAAAAAAAAAAAATTATCCTGGTGTGGTGGCAGGGGCCTGTGGTCCCAGCTACTTGGGAGACTGAGGCAGGAGAATCACGTGAACCCGGGAGACGGAGCTTGCAGTGAGCCGAGATTGCGCCACTGCACTCCAGCCTGGGCGACAGAGCGAGACTCCATCTCAAAAAAAAAAAAAAAAGAAAAAGAAAAAAAAGAAAAATTACAGAGGAGGATTATGCCATTATCCCAGTGAAGCAGAAAATTTTTTTTAGACTTTTCTTTTTGCTGCTTTCTTCAGCATTTATACTCCTCCCTATATCTATATTTTAATTTTTTATGTATCTTCAATGGCAGTAAACCTTCATCATTTAGAGGCAAAATATATTGTTTGGAGCTAGCCAAAGTCATTTGGATGTAAATTTGGTGAACGAAGAAGAATAATAGTTTTTAGAGCGGGAAAAATATATGGTGGTAAAGAGAGTTATTTTCCAGTACTTGCAAATTGGTTCTGAACACAATTTCAAAAGATGAGTTCCAAAAATGTATTGAAGGATGCCCTCAACACTGGAATTAGTGTAATTTACATAATATTTTAAAGTTGGAAACATTTAATATAGATAGGACTTGACTTTTAAGTGTTTGAGAAGTTGGAGTGTTTTTTCAGTTATTTTAGATGCGCATATTACCTCCCCCACACCAAGTATTATAGGTGGATACATTCTGGGCTATTTTTCCAGAGATATTTATTTGTCTGTGGAATTCAGTATTAAGTCTGAGCTCTTCAAACAGACTATTTCTATTCATGTCCTAGGGCCTAGACAACCTTTTTGTAGTAGGTCATGTTTTCTTTGGAATTTTTCTCAATTGCTTTCTGCTCGGCCCACTCCATTCTTCAATGCCCTCCTTACCAGGTCCTTGGTACCTTTCCACTGCCCTCTGGCTACAAGGAACTCAGGCCTGTCCTATTCCTCCAGGGCTCAGACTCCAAAATTACCATTCTTTTATCACCAAATCAAAACTACCAATCCACTAGATTGTAAACTCTACGAGGGCAGGACATATTGTCTGTTTTGTTCACTACTATATCTCCAGTACCTAGAACCAATCCTGGAACCTCTTAGGCACTCGAAGTTGAATGAATGGCTAAGTCTCTAAATTTGTTAGCCTGGCTAGGTGTTGGGAGGAAAGCAACCCATTGAACCAATTTACAATCATCTGTGAAAGACCAGTAGCCCCTTATCTCACCCTAAGGTATTTGCATACTTAAAGGGAAAGCTTGTGAATTCAAATTACTCTCATTGGGAAAACTTCAATAGTGAAGCAAATGGAGAAAAAACATCTCGGCCTAAAGGGGAATGCGGGGGGCTGGGGGGGGAGGTGCGGAGGTGATGGTGGTGTGGTGAGAAGTATGATTTAGGTAGGCCAGATCTGCCTAGGAGTTTGCCCCTGAGGGCTTCTACTTTTTAAGGCCCCTTACGTTCCACACCACCACAACATCTAAAAGCTTAGAGACTTCATGATGGCTCAGGGCAGTGATCAGGATAAGTAGACTATAGACTATAAGTCAGAGGACTTACATTCTGTAGGACTGTTTTTACATTGGCACTGGTATATTTTAAAAGGAAGTTTCCTAGCTTTCGAGTTAAATGTACAAGTGCACAGGGAATCTCCTCATAGGCACTATTTGTTGATAACAAGTTATTTGTAATATTGTAATTTCAGTATATGTAGATGTCACTTTTTTTCTCCTGTGAATTGCCCTGAAATAAATGCACATCTGCCATGGAGCTGTGGTACACTGTAAAAGATAAGACATAATTTTTTATGGCACATTATTTTTAAAATGTATTCTAATATAGTCAAGTACTAGTGATTTTTTTCTAGACATTGTGTCCTGTTTTTAACCCCCCGCCCCATACACCCCTAAAGCACCTTTCATATGCTTTCATTGGGAAATATAAACTTAATGGAAACAGTAGTCTAACTTCAGAATTGTGATTCTTCGTTTGTGATACCCGGTTTAAAACAGACGGAAGTTGATTTTAGTGTTTTCTACTTTTTAAATGTCAGAATTCTTTCTGTACTGTCTTCTATCTTCTTTTTGATTATCTATAAGTTCCTTAAACATTAAAACATTTCTTTTAGAACAAAACTCAAGTATATGATGAAAGCAAGCTAAAAGCAGTGCATTTAACAAACTACAATACAATGTGACATTTATAAAATTATTACTAAAATCAGAAAATAAATGTCTTAGTGATTAGGATAATCAAACTTACTGAATAGTTGTAGTAGTTACATAATGAGATAGTTTTGATTAATCTTTTGTCCAAATGACAATATTGTGATTACAGGCTTAGCACTACAGGTAGTGTAACCATCAAACAGCGAGTGAGATTAGTACATTTTACACAGTTTTGCTATTTTCTCAGTTTATTTTGGAGTCCAGTAATAACCATTCAGTCTGTACCTGCCATAGGACAATCTTTGGTTGATATGAGTTCCTTTCTTGATTTAAAAATAACTGCAATCTTTAACCTAATAAAATTATCTTAAAGTTTACAATTGATGGTTTAAACACATAGCTCCGTATTTTGCAGATAGAAGAGGCTTAATCCATGTTTGTAAATCTATTTCCTAAAATAAAAATTAATAAAAAATGTTTTTTTCTTCAGGTTTAATATTCATTTTGTACCGGGAAGAGAAATGGAATAAGAGGCTCAGATTTTTAAGACTATGCAATCATATACAAGTGCCATTTTGGCCAAAGAATGAGTAAAACATTCTAGTCCCGACACGTTTAATAATGAGCATGCATCCTATTTCTTTGTTTCATAATCATTGCGCTCTCTGCTTTCCCTCTTTTTTGGTATGGTAACAAATTTGACAAAATCAATGCCATCTAGTTAAACTTTTTGATTAAGTAGTGGATCCAATGTCCTATCCACGAAGAGATGGGAAAAGCGATGTGGAGAAGCAGGCACGAACCCATCTGGAATGGAACGTGTCCATTCCGAATAATTTCATGTGGGAAAATAATTTCAAGTTGAAGGATAATTACTGCAGAGACGGCCAGACACCTCCGGCCGCCGCCGGCCGCGCAGCGTTGGAAACCCTTCGCCGCGGCCAGGAGG
>NW_012102432.1:3571249-3580515 GCF_000951045.1 Mandrillus leucophaeus | reverse complement strand
TGGTCGGGAGGCTCTGGGGAAGGAGCCGCCGGCCCCGAGCAGCCATCATTACCGAGCCGCCTTTCTCCGGATGGCTCTGCCTCGAGGAGCCCGGAGCCGTGGGAGCGCACCCCAAACTCCCGGCCGGCCGCCCGCTTTGTGAGCGCCCCCGTGGAGCGAGCGGCGCGGAGAGTGCTCCTGCTATGGGTCGGACTCTTTTCCTGGAGGTCACTTTTAGAGACTGTTCACGCCTTGGTTTAAACTAGTTTTTTTCCCCCTCTTCTGAACAGACAATGGACAAAAGAAAAGTAGCAACCCACATGGAGAGAGTTTCCTTTTGAATTGCTAGAATTAGATACACTATCCAGCGCTCCACTTGCTAAGTATACTTTTTAGTTTCCCATTGTATATTATCTAGCAATCGATTTAAATAAGTTATCTTAAAAAGTGTCTCTTTTGGGGGCTTAATTTCTGGAATACATTACATGTCTTAATTTATTTTTAAAGGATTTCGTGAGGCCCTAATTTTTTATTTTCTAAAAATTTTAATTTAAGCCGTCTTTGCAGTGCGCGATACCTTTCTAAAGGGTTGAGTGTTATTTCACCCCAATTCTCTTTCGGTAAGGGAGGGAGTACTCAGTATACGTAGCAAAGAGGAAACAAAATACGTGTCTTCATTTCTTCACTGATCTTGTCTAACGATGTCAAAAAATATCTTAGTGACTGTGACCTTAGCAGCATTGGTACCTGATTTATCCCAGTTATAATTACGTTTAGATTGCAGTAATGTCTAAGTACTAGGTAATTCCTATTTCAGATATAACTTGAGCAGTGATTTTACGAAGTTGAATCCTTCTCCCAGCCCCCAGAGTACATCTGTCGCGCAGTGTTTTTGTCTTGCTGTTGCACAACAGAAGCCCTCCAGTCTTTACCCTAAAATGGCAGCTTTCATTTGACTGGGGCCCATTCATTGACAATGATAATAAAGAGGCTGAAAGCTAGATGCTTGGGGCATGGAGTAGGACTTGATTTGCCTTTCTAGGTGATAAGTAGGAGACATTTTATGTCTTCCAGTTTGCTCAGGAAAAGTTTATTTTCCCTGAAAAATCTGTCTTGTGGAAAAAAGTTATGAAGTAAAATAATTTGGAAATGGGTAAGGGCTTGAGCTGCTAGCAAATTTCGGAAGGTAAATTTTCTTATTTTGCCCAATAGTGGAAATCTGGCATTTTCTCTTTTTTGGTAATCTGCTGATAAAAGGACATAATGGATTTTTGTCAGACTTGTAACAGGTGAATTTCCTCATCTTGCCACTCAAGAATTGGGATTGTTTTCTAGCACTGTGGGTTTTATTCGCTTAATATTTTCTGATTTTTTCTCCTGTGCGAGTCACTAAATTGAACCATGATGAATTGTATCCTGGGTTTATGCTTTCGAGATTCAAATGAGTTTTCAGATAAGAAATAAATTATACTTTTAAAAGACTGGTATATGAATTTTAAATTGTTATATTCATTTAATCAATGGCCTTAGTTTTAAATTAGTGTTTTTTTTTTTTTTAAATTACTTTCTTTTGTATGTCTTAACATAGAAGGCAGAATAGAGGAATGATAGAATGGTTGTAGAGGTGATGTTTAAAAACCCAAATATTATTTTCCTCTTTCGAGGAAATAATTAACTTTTTTTCCCTAGTTGAAAATACAGAAGTCAAATTTATAACAATGTATTCAGTAACTTAGTTTTAAAATAGTACTTTCATAGATTCGCCAGTATTTAGTCTAGGTTTTCATCAGTTCAACTTACAGAAACATTTCCCAAACTTTTTTCATAATGAGTCTTCTAGGTTAGCCTTACTTTTATTGAGTTAAAATGAATACCATGAAGAGTTCCTTTATAATACAGTAACATCAAGGAAATATTACAACCGTTTCTTCATACAGATGCGAAGTCAGTAATGTTATAGTTTTTAAGCAGTTACGTCAAAATAGCAGGAATATTTTGTTATGAGAGAATACACTGTAAATGCTTCTGCGTGCCTACTGTGTAACCCATAAAAGCAATGTAAGTGCCAAGTTAGTGTAGTTCTCTCAAACCTAATATTACAGCATTGTGTTCCACATGCTTGAAAAAGTTTGCTTGCCACACAGTCACTATGCCTTTAGTTAATTTTGATTCAGCAAACCTTGGCAAGCCTTCCATGGTTAAAACAATAAAAGGCAGTACTTTCCCTCAGGAAGTGTACTGTCTCAGAGAGAGTTCTATAGGTAAACAAATATTCACATTTGATTTTTAAGATAAACTTATAAGTAATAGATATCTTTCATCTTTCATTAACTAAATACAACCTTTTGGGTTTGATAGCAGACACCATGGCCATCTTAGAAACATCTAATATAAATACGGCATTGCAAGAATAAAAATGTTTAGTCAGGTCTGAGCAAATGGCTCTTAAAACTTCACCTTTGTAAGACAGTGATTCTTTTTCAGCAAATGATTTCTACATATAAGTAGTAAGCACATAGTCACATAGCTAAATTCACCGAAAAGGGTGGAGAAGGAACATCTTAGGTGATACTAAGATGATGTCAGGAATATATTGGCTCTATGGGACCCTTTCAGTTGTCTTGGTCACCCATGTGTTCATATTTGTGTGTCTTAAAAAAAATACATTCTTTTCATGCGATTGGAAATTCAGAATTTGGCATTTTTCTAGACAGGTTTCCAGAACCACTATAGTTTCATTAGTTCAGGAGATAAAATTTTCCCCTTTATCTATAAAACTTTATTTAGTCTTAAAAAAATTGTTGACATTCAAAGGTGAATGATTTTAAAATAGAAAAGAAATTGAAAATCAATAATCACTTGGTTTTTCTACAAAAAATACAAAGACAGAATGATTTATTTCAATTTGGGTATCACTCAGGTTGCAGTGATGGCAGAAGTCCATAGCTGATTATGGTGGTTGTTAAGAACTGGGAAGGTAATTTAAAACACTGACTATGTGTCCGTATTTTACTTTTATCAATATATTAAAAATTTTAAATGAAATCACATCTACATATAAAAAAGAAATAGAAACAGGAAGTTGTAATGATATTGTCAAATAAAAATTCATTTTATACTCATTAGAGAATCATTGGATATTTAGAGTGTGAGGACCTTAGAGAGCTAGTTGAACTTTCTCATTTTACAGATTAAGAAAGTAAAGCCCAGAGAGATTAATTAAATGAACTGCCTCTGACTGGCCACCTACCGTTGCAGAGCTTATCTCAGTTACAGTTGTCTTCCTAGTGCCTAGCATGGTGCCGGTGCAGGAGGGATGCTGGCCTTGTCTTTGTTGGCTCTGTGAGAGTACAGCTCTTGCTCATGTTCTGACTCAAAGGTACCTTCTGGCTTTAGAATCCTACAGCATAGGACAACATAGCTCTTAAAGGTGTTCCTAAACCAACAATAATTTGCTTCTGTTTTTGGAGGTTTTATTTTTTAAACTATGATTATCCAGTTAGAAAAATGCAGAGATAATTACTTCAAGATTTGGTAACTGTTTTCACTTTAGATGCATGTATTGATCACCATAACTAGATTCCTGTTGCTTTTTAACTAATGTTAGGTGACTGACTGCAAATGTGATTGTTTTTTCAGAGGAGGATTTTTTGGGGGTTTCTGTTCTGCTTTTACTTTGAAACTTAGAAATGTCTTTTTAAAAGTAAAAAATAATGTAGATATTTATGAGGAAACATAACTTGGCAGTAAAGGCTGGTTCACTCTCAGGCTTGTTTGTTTATGCTAATGTGCAATCTAAGGCACTTTTTAAAGTGACCCTTTGAGCCTTGGTTCCTCTGTGCACGTCAGGATTGGTTTTCATGGCCACAGAATCTGGACTGTGATTAGTCTTCCTGTTTCATCTGTGGTTTTGCTCATTGATTCAGCTGTTTGTTGGGTACCTGCTACCTGAAAGATGCAATGCTATGAATTGGCAATATAGTGATGACATGAGAGGACATGGTAAACTCCCACAAAAACGGGCTACCTTAAGGTCGTAAGTGTGATGCAGTGGGTGCCAGGAGGAATGAGAGCTTGGGACTTGGGGATTCGGTCAGTTGGGTGGGGTATTACCCCTTAGGAAGTGGCTTTAGCATTGCCATCTGAATGATGGTAGAAGAAGGGGTGAGGGCACTTCAGGCAGTGCCCCTCACCTGCAGGGAGGCTGTGTGTTTGAGGCACTCAAAGAACTGCAAGATGAGACTCGAGGTAGGCAGTATCCAACTTGGTCAGGGCTTTCAGGATATCGAATTTGGGATTTTTGAAAAAAGCAGTAGGAACCACTGATGAATGTTAAGCAGTGTTTGACACAAGCAGAGTTGTGTTTTGAAGAAGATTGAATTGGTGGGTGCAGAGAGGACAATAGGTTGGAGACAGTGTCCTGCCTGCTTTTGTTGTGGTCTGTGGGATGAGGAAATGACAATGATTTGGACTAGATTGGTGGTGGCCTTGGGAATGGAGAGAAATGGACAGATTTGAGAGATGTTTAACAGTTTGAATGAACAGGACTTGGGGATAGATGCGCTTTCAAGAGGGAGATCTCAGGGCATATAGGTTTCTAGCGTGTTCCCTGCTTGGCTGGTTGGTTGCTGATGCTATTCACAGAGGCAGGAATCAGCTTTGCTGAAGATTTGAGAAGGAAGCTCATGAGTTCTTGTAGCATATGATTGCAGTAGCTGATAATGGACCATGATAACATTGTTTTATCCTTTGCATTGCTAGTGACATTCCAGAACTTAAAAAAAAAAATCTGCTAGCTTTAACCAAAAGATATTGGCATGTGGGGAGTCCATCAAGGAATGTGAATGGGTTCAGTGAAATGGGAGACGGGAGGGAAGCTTTACTTGCGGAACACATAGCACTTTGCTTGTTACTTGCCTGATACATAGCACTTTGTAGGAGTTTGCTCATTCCAGGTTAAGCATGGAATCCTGTGGTAACCAGACCTTGGCACATTTTCTTCTTCTATATCTCCGCTTATGGAGGCTGCTTTCTGTTGCTAGTCACATATTAGGGCAAGGTCTTTGGGTTCCCGATATGTGGCTGGCAGGTCCCCCATGTTCTCAGGGCTGCAGTCTCCCTCGGAGAGAGTTGTATTTTAGAAGATGGTTGTAGTCATACAGAGGCAAGGTAGGAGTGAATACGTTATTTAAATAGATGTGGAGAAGAATACCAGTGTTGATCAGAATACTTACCTGGTTTTTAGTGGAGTATATGTATAAACCAGTTTAATAAGTAAATTACCTTCAAAGTTACTTTGTTCAATTATTATAAAAAGTAGATTGTACAGCATGGTTACTGGTGGCAGATGAGCGATGCTGTTACACCCAGAAAAGCTTCTGAATTGCTGACTTTAATATTATATAAGATAAATTATGAAAATCTGAAACATTAATTTTGAAGCTTTTTTTAGGGAAGTATTTGTATTTTTGTGTTTGCCAGCTAATATGGGTGATAATGTTATCTGTTTTGTTATAGATCAGATTTTGTTCGTGTATGCATAAAGATAACCTTCCTGGGACTCGGTGTCTTTAATTAGGGATCTGTTTCAAAGATACTTTTATTGTCATCGTGTGTTCCTCATGGGCCTTTTTGGTGGCCATTGTGACTCAGTCAAGTCCTCTGGGTTCCTTTCTGTCTTGCCTTGGTTGTAGGGACATGCTTCATGTGAAAGTTTGCCTTCACCTGCAGGAGTTTTGAGTGATTATTTGAATACGTTTAAATTCAGGAGAAATTGTAATGTTTCCATGTGTGGAATGGCAGGAAAACTTGGTGCACTAACTTCAGCTTCAGATGGGCTTGTGCCTACTACTCTGTGGCAATTTGTATCTAATACTATTTGTTCAACTTGCAATTAAAAAAAAAAAAAAAAAAAAAAGACCTTTAAAATACATTCTGTCATTAGGTCCGGCCAGCAGTGTGTTCTTAGGGTGTAAGAGATTGTTACTAAGAGGTGTAGACATTGAATGGAAAGGCGCACACAGGCTCCTGTGGATGTGGCTTTGATGGAGGAATAGAGGGGAAGCTTTTTTGGGGCCTGCCTTCTCTCCTGGCATCTGCAGTGGCCGAGGAAGCAGCAGAGGTCATGTGGTGGATTTGAGTTTTCCACGATGTATTTTATCAGGATGAGGTTGGGCAAATAGCCACCTGCTGCTGAGCAGGAACCGTATGCGACCTCGGTTTCCACACCCAGCCTTTGTGTAGGGAAAGGCATGGAATTAGACACGTGTTGGTTTGGACACATCACCTACTTCCCTAGTATCCTCAATGGAAAACAGTCAGGTTTCTATACCATATTTGCAGTATGTCTAAAAAAGCATACATGGGGCCTTAGTGGTTAATTTTCCCTCTAGTTCTGCAGGAAGTTTGGGGAACTACTTTAACTTATTAGAGGCTGCTGTCTCCTCTTTTCATCATTTTGAAAGAAACCACAAACATTTTGTTTATTATCCATTTTCGTTTTGTTTCGGTTTCGAGATGGAGTCTCACAATACTGTCCAGGCTGGATTCTAATTCCTGAGTTCAAAGGCTGTTCCTGCCTCAGCCTCCCAAGTAGCTGGGATTACTGGCATGCACCGTTGTGCCCTGTTACATAAACATTTTAGAAATCTGTTCTGTTGATATTTAAAACATAATTAGCAAATGTACATATTATTTCAACACACCTAAAAACTATTAAACATGTTTAACATAATACTAAGCAGTCAAATAGTGAGAAGTCCCTTGAAGAATTAAAAGCATGCCTTTAGTTTCCAAGGCAGTGCTTGCTAGCATACTAAGTGAATAATAAAATCAGTTTGAGCACAGGAATATGATAAAAAAAATACCTCACTTGGTGATGTATTTTGAGGTGTATAAGCCTAGCAATTATTTATGGTTAGAACTGGCACTATATTGAAATTGTTAAGCCCACGTCCTTAAATAATTTTTTAAAAGTCTCTGTTAAAGTGTTTTATGTTCTTGTATACTTGGCCTTGTTTGTGCTTGAAATTTTGCTTTCACTAATTGCAAGTGTACCAATCTTGCAGGAAAAGTCGTGTATGCTCATCTTGAGAATTTCAAAATCTTAATTAACAGTGTACCCCACCCTTAAGTATGTGTTGGGCCAATCAAGTAAAATAGTGCAGAAATAATGAAACAATATTAAAAATAACAGTAATAACCATAATGACTGGCTGTTATTTCCAGCTGGGTTCTCAGCTGAGTGTTGTCATGGATCATTTCATTTCCTCATCAGAGCAACTCTAATAGGTAGAATTATTATTCCCATTTTACAGATGAGGAGACTAAAAGGGATGAGAACTTAAATTACCCGGGCCATACATTTCTAGCACGTGGTGGAGGAGGAATTTGAATCCAGATTAGCTAGACTCCACAGTCTGAGTTCATAACCATCGTGCTGCTCTTGCCACCTAGACCAGCTCGGGAGCTTGCATTGTTGCCGTCTTAATAGACAAAGGTGTGTTAAAAATACCCATGCCATGCTGTGATGCTGCCTATTGCTATGTTTTACCAGCCCAGGCTATTTTTTTCTGTACTTCCTTTGTTGGTGCCTGCTGTAGTTGTGGGGCCATATGTCACGATATGTCTTCGTACCTAAAGTGACCAGGTCCTTGCCTTTCGCACTTAAGGCCCTTCTTCTCACATGGAGAAGAGGAGAAGAGTTGTTCTTGTGGAGGTTTCCTTCTGAGGTGGCTGAGAATTTGAGTTTTGATGTCAGATCAGGGTGTGAATCATAAAAATGGATATAATAAATTCTCCCAACTGCCCAGAGTTATGGTGAAGATTAAGTGAGATACTCTACCTAACACATTTGGTATAGCATATGGCATATTTATTGAGTAGTCACTATTTTTATTAGTTCAGTTTAATCATTGAACTTATCAAATCATATGTATTGATTTTACTTTTGGTTTAAAAAGTCCTTCAAATCATAATTCTACAGATGACCGGACAAGAATGAGTGGCCCAAGATGGTGACTGGCTACACAGTTTTCATTTTTCTTCAGGAGAAGACATTTGAAAATAACATCGTTATGTACCTTTGTCCATCAGTGCAACCGGATGTTATTTTCCTAATTCTCTTGTTGATTATATATATAGAGTTGACTCAGATATCCCAGGTACTAAAAGTGACAGGTTTGAGGGAGCGCTTCTTCATCTCGTCATGAAGATGTTCATCTCCTCCCAGAGTTATGGCTGTCCTTCTAGTGAAACAGTCATTTCTTTTTTGTCCCAAATCTACAATTCTCCAAACATGGTGGCTAGATGATCAGTGTTGTTTGATCAGCATGTTTGATCAGCTCTTTGATATTATGTTTTTCTGATTTAGACCAGAGGCCATGGGGTGTTCTCAAAATCTATAGAAACTCCAGATTCTCAAATCTCAGAACCTCTGATTCCTCAGTTCCTTCCCCCCAAGTTCTCTTTACTATGTAAAGAGGAGACAAGATGGTATCTGAAATGGGAGTAGGTTTGGGTTGGGGGCAGGGATGTGAGTAGCAACTAGAACATAAGAATGTTTCATAGAAAAGGGAAGGCTCTGAGGTAGCCTACTTAGAATCTTACTGCTACCCAGATTGGCAGGGAAATGGAAGAGATGGAGTATAGACGATTTTCATTTTATTCTATTCTATGTCTTTACTTGAAAATGACTTGGGATAACAAAATAAATGACACAAAAAGTAAATAACTGATAAGTGTGGATTTATGGGAGATCCTTGTACTATTCTAACTTTACTGCAAGTTTGAAACTGTATCAATATTAAAAGTTTTAAAAGAACAGTGACTCCAAGGGATTGATGTCAGTAGCTAACATTTGTGGAGCATAGAGTTTGTGTCAGCATTTTGCTAAACTATTTACATGAACTATTTTTACTGAATCCTAAAGTAGGATTAGTCAAAATGCTGAGGTAGGAACAATAATTGCTATTTTACAGGTGAGGAGGTTGTTTAATAAATTTGTCTAAGATCATAGCTTTTAATGAGTGGTGTTGGGACTCAAAGCAAGACAGGCTCATTTAACAGCCTGTAGCATTAACTGCTCTGCAGAAATTACTTTGGATAGTCCCATCAAAATAACCTAGGTCTTAGAAGGATAGGAACAACAAATGTCATGATCTTACACACCTGCACTTTCTAGCACCAGCTCCTGGAGAAAAATCGAGAGGCTGAACGGTGTCTGTTAACAGATTATAGTCAGTGAGGCCTCTTTCCTCAGATGTTGTATCTTATCAATGGCAGACACT
>NW_012102432.1:3561249-3566249 GCF_000951045.1 Mandrillus leucophaeus | reverse complement strand
AACCAGGAGGTGGTAGAGCTTTGGCTAGCCAGGGAAAATGGACTGAGAGAGGAAAAGATGCAGCCATGGACATTCAGGGTGTAGGGAACAGGGACAAGGAGCTGCTCCACAAGGCCTGGCATGGAGCGAAGAATAGCTTAGAAAGCCTCCTTTCAAGAGAAGTAAGGTTGACATTTGAAACTTAGATTTGATCCAAAATAGAAAATATTTGAGCAGGGAGAGATGTATAAAAAGATCACCTTAGACAGGTTTAGAAATAAAGCTACTCCACTGGTAAACGTCTGCAACTTACAGGTCAAGAAAATAGGTATCTAACAATTAAAAACAAGTTTTAAAATAAACTTCTTATAAAAATGATTTTGAAGCATATAATTTGACATTGTTTTTATAAATATCCTTATAACATTGGGTACAGTCAGAATAATATGTCAATTTGATATTAGTATTATACTTTCAGAATAAAAATAGTACAATGATAATAGCAGAAGAGGGCTACAGAAATGCAGGTACTAGAAATTGAAGTTTATCATTTTAGCATACTTGACCTTTCTTTGGGATGTGTGTGTTGTAACGTTGGGAAGCATTGTCTCATGTTTGATGCTTAAACAACTCTAATACTTGTGTATGGGTCTATTAAAAAGGCACATCAACATGTTCTGTGAGAGAATACAACAGAGAAACAATTGCAGTCTGAAAGAAAAGCAGCCAAGGATATAAGTAGGTAATGTATAGAAAGAAAATGTAATTGTCAATAACCACAAACATTTCCAAATTATGGAATAATTTAAAAATGCAAATTAAATTAAAATGATAAACTTCTCCCCCTTATTAAATTAGCTAAGACTTTAAAATATTTTTTATGCTGCTAGAATATGGTGAGACCTGCACACTCACTGTTGCCTGAAGTTTCATAAGTATAAACTTTTTTTTTTTTGTAAAGAAAGTAGAGACTGTGTGTATAAAGATCTTTACAAATGGCCATTCCTGTTGTATCAGTCATCTATCCCAAGGAAAAATGTAAAATCCAGTCAACTGTTATAAGCCAAAGCATTTCTTTTTGACATTGAAAAACTGAGAATGGTTAAATTTATGTTATAGTCATGCTAGAATATCATGCAGGCACTGAAAATCATGTTTTTGAAAAATACGAAGCTTAAAAGAGTACAAAAGAACATATTAACTGTATCATGAATAGTTTTATACAAATTACATTTTTACTTTTTAATTTTTTAAATATTTCTGTGACCAGGTGTCTACAACAATACAAGTTAAATTATAAACATAAGAAAAGACTAGGGGAAATATATCAATTTAAAAATTATTAGTTTCAGGGATTGGCAGTTTCACTTAGTTAAAAGCTACGATTCCACAGTTAAACAGATGTGGTTTGAATCTTCCTGACCACTTAACTAACTGTGTGACCTTGGATAGTGACTTATTAGTTCTATATGACTTACTAGCTCCAAGACCACAGGCCAATTACTTAATTGATCTAAGACTCAGTTTCTTCAACTGTGACATGGGAGCAGTAACAGTCCAATAAGTACAGTAATGCTCCAACAGTGCTTGTTGCATCATTAGCCCACAACTAATGTTAATTATTTGGATTGCAGGTAGTTTTTTTTTTAAACTTCAGTCTTTCCACTTTTTAAATATTCTAAATTTTATACTGAAAGGATTGTAAAACTCAAACTCTCTGATACTGTATATGGAAGGAAGGACTCTGACAGGTTTTCAGTAATTTTGTGGTATAGGCAGAGAAATCTTTTTTTAGGTACCATAATTTTCCATAATTTTAACCAGTGATACAACTGAAACAATACTTTCAAATTTTGTGTTTTTTTTTTTTTTTTTCCTTTTCTAGATTGCTTGGCAGTTTTGGCTTCTTTTTTTAATCCCAAAGAAATTTTGCTTTACAGTAAGTTAAGTTTAATTGGAACCTCCCCCACTTTTTTTTTTTTTCAGTTTCCTGAAATCAAGGAACATAAGAATAAGTTTTAAAACTTTTCTGTAGGTGAAATCTGAATTTGATTAATATTAGCTGCATATTTAGCACTCAGATTTCAGACCTATTTAGTGGTAACTCCTGTGCATCTCACCTAATTGTTTAAATATGTGAGCATGATTTTGATATTTGGGAGGTTGAAGAGAAGCCTCTTGAGACTTTTGAACTGAAGTTAAACAGCTTATTCTGTCTTGGAGTTAGTTGGTGTAGGTTAGTAGGAAGACTTTAACATCTGGGCTCTTTCACCTTGGAATTGTATCTTTCTCATAGAAGAAACACATTTGAGCTGCAGACAGCCTGGAAAAGCTTTCAGGCTATATTTTCTTCACAGGAGGGCAATAGCTTTGCACTTATGATAAAATAGCTTCAAAGTTTTTGTCTCCTTGAAGTTATGTTACCTTTAATTTACACTCAAACATTATTATATCTTCTATAGCAAACAGAGGAGGATAAGAAAAGGAAAAACAGAGATAAATTGTTAACGGTGTTCCCAAAATTATTAATAAATGGGTTGTTGGTAACATAAGACTTGAAAACCATAGAATCCAGAATATATGCAACTTCATTTTATTACTGTATTGCATTGAATTTAAGATGGTGTCAGTAGTAAGATGTGTTCTATTTCTGATACATTGAAATACCAAAAAAAAGGTCATGGAATTGATGAAATCTAGTAGTTAAAAAAAACACAAAAATGTCAGTTTGCAGTCACTTATATTTTTCAATTTGGTGTATGGAACAAAAAGGAAACTCACCTGAATGCATCTGAAATTGGACTTTAATCTTTAGCAAAAAGATGTCCCAGCTATGTATGCCACTTTAATCACACGTGGTGCCACCTCTGATCTTGCTCCTTATGTTGTGCACAGCACGTAGAGTACAGCATAGGTGCACTCATGAGTTAGGTGTTTGAACATGACCCTCCTCAGCTACTGGGCCGAATGTAAACAGTGGTCAACTTTTTATAGTGTTAATCTGCCAGACTGCTGTCAACACACTGGGTACCATTAAACAGTGTCACCAAGACTGTTCCACAGGAGTGATGCCAAAAATCTATTAAAACACGGTAAAATAAGAAATGTACTGCTAACCACTTACAGCCTGACTTGACAATTATCAAGTATTTGAGTATACATTCTAAGCTTCACTTACCTTGTACATAAGCAAAAGTTGGAAAATGAATGGTTCCTGTTTGTCAGAAATTTAAAATCAAATTACTCAGCAATTCAAAGCAGGGAAAGACCCCCTTTACCTTTCTGTATCGAGGATAATTTGAGAGGATTTTTGCATCAGTTAGAGTGAGGCCAATACAGGAAGAATATAGGGTAGGTGGACCAATTATAATGATGTCAGAGATTCCTCCTCCACCAGCCATAGGAAAGAATAATTTCATATAAAATGATGGCAATTTAAAGATTTCTCAAATATATAATTAGAGGTTGGAGGAGGTAATACGGCGTAAAGGTTAGAGGCAAGGGCTCTGGAGTTAAGACTGCCTGGGTTCAAAGTACTCTCTGCCTTTGGGATCTTGGGCAGATAATCTGTTCCTGTTTTCTTGCTTATAAATAAGGTAGCTGATAGTGCCTTCCTCAATGCCTGGCATATTTTATACCAAACATTCACTGAATTGAACTATAGTTAATATTGTTAAGGCTTGCTTTGTTTCTTACTAAAGAGAACATGGAAGTGAGCCGTGTAAAGATTTGCAGAGCCTTGGTGTCTAGTAGTATGACTTGACTCCTCATTTCTTCTTTCTTTTTCTTTTCTTTCTTTTTGAGGCAGGGTCTTGGTCTGTCTCACAGGCTGGAGTGCAGTGGCACAATCACAGCTCACTGCAACCTCCACCTCCTGGGCTCAAGTCATCCTTCCACCTCAGCCTCCAGAGTAGCTGGGACTATCTGCACATACCACCATGCCTGGCTAGTTTGTATATTTGGAGAGATGGGGTTTCACCATGTGGCTCAGGTGATCCTCCTAAAGAGGCGGGATTACAGGTGTGGGCCACTGCCCCGGCCGACTATGAAGCATTCAACATGGTACATAACACATTTCTTGGTGTTATAGTGAACGGTATGCAACTTGAGAGCAATTAGATATTAGCATATTTAAAATAAAATATTGTGAAAGTATGATTGTGGCAACTACCTATAGAACATTTTGCTGGTGGTATCTTGGTCAGAGTTTTCTAGATTTCCCCATGTGTCATGTGGTTAAATGTGGAGTGGTTTTAACATGGCAGCGTGGATTTAAGATATAATGAAGTGTAGGAGCTATGCTTTGTATGAGATGACAATGGCATATCTATTTTGCTCCATAGATTTATTCGTCTTAGGTGATATAATCCAATATCTTAATGTCACCAACAAATTATGTGATCATCCAGAAGAAGTGAAATGATTTCAAACACTGATGATTTAACTGTTTTGTTTCTAATCACCTAGAGGGAGCCAGGATAATGTGATAGGTCCTATTTATTACATTTCACTTAAAAATGTCTTCTTTTTTTTTTTTTTAAATCCTGGAGTAGCCTGTTTCAGAACCAGCTCATTGTCTGTCCCATTGCTATGGAATGTATTGTAGCTGCTCTATTTCCTTCCCTAGAGCCTGTCGGTCCTCTTGCATGAGGTGGGAGAAGCTGTAGAAAATTATAATAAATAGGGCAAGACCTTAAGGAGTTTGTAGTCCATCTACATTTCTACCCCATGCTCCCTGACTTCACGTGTCATCCGTCACATTCTGCTCTCACCTGCATAACAGATTAGATGGCATTGTTTTTTCTTGTTTGTTGTTTGATGACTTGAAATTCTTTCTTTCTTTCTTTCTTTCTTTCTTTCTTTCTTTCTTTCTTTCTTTCTTTCTTTCTTTCTTTTTCTTTTTTTCTTTCTCCTTCCTTCCTTACTTACTTACTTCTCTTTCTTTCTTTCTCTTTCTTTCTTTCTTTCTTTCTTTCTTTCTTTCTTTCTTTCTTTCTTTCTTTCTTTCTTTCTTTCTTTCT
>NW_012102432.1:3505578-3561199 GCF_000951045.1 Mandrillus leucophaeus | reverse complement strand
TTTCTTTCTTTCTTTCTTTCTTTCTTTCTTTCTTTCTTTCTTTCTTTCTTTCTTTCTTTCTCTCTCTTTCTCTTTCTTTCTCTCTCTCTTTCTTTCTCTTTTTCTCTTTCTTTCTTTTTCTTTCTCTCTCTCTCTCTTTCTCTTTCTCTCTCTCTCTCTCTCCCTCTCTCTCTCTCCCTCCCCCCGCCCCTTTCTTTCTCTTTCTTTCTTTTTCGAGATGGAGTTTTGCTTTTGTTGCCCAGGCTGGAGTGCAATGGCGAGATCTCGGCTCACCACACCCTCCCGAGTTCAAGTGATTCTCTTGCCTCAGCCTCCCAAGTAGCTGGGAGTAAAGGCATGCGCCACCATGCCTGGCTAATTTTGTATTTTTAGTAGGAATGGGGTTTCTCCATGTTGGTTAGGCTGCTAGGCTGCTCTCGAACTCCCGACCTCAGGTGATCTGCCCACCTTGGCCTCCCAAAGTACTGGGATTATAGGCGTGAGCCCCTGTGCCTGGCAACTTGAGATTCTTTCTATGGAAATATTTTAAATTCCAAACAGCCAAATTTTAGAAGATCATTATGAATGAAACTAAATACTAAATTAGTACTTGGTGATTGCTTGCCTTAGGCTCTTTCTAACCATATTGGCAGCTTTTTACTTTCACAAAATGTCTGGGACATTTCTAGAAGCTTACCATCTTAGAATAATTATAACTGCCGGTGATTGTTCTGGAGTAGGTGTATGTTACTTAACAGGTTGTGGAGCTTGTCAGCTGATGCTATGTTGAGAGTGTACTGACCTCACAAGAACTAAGATTTCATCCATATCTCAGTCCAAACTAGAAGATAAAGACAATATTAAGCCCCAAGGCATCAGCACCATGGAAGATTATTGCATTTGGCCTAACACAATGAGATGATGCCATGTCAGGTGACTGAATAGTTGGTAGCAACTATGATGTTGCTCATTTTAGGTAGCAACCTAAAAGTCCTGCCTGGTTGGGTGCCGGCTGGTGCCCATTTAGCCAGTCACATGGTCTATCAGCATGCAGCTTTCTAATGCCAGATCTGCTGTTGGCAGCCATTGGAGGCAGTATAACCTAACAATTAAGAGTGGGTCCTGCAGTTAGAACCTGGTTCTAATTTAGACTCCTCACTGTACCATAGTATCTTGGGAAAGCGACTTAAGTTCTGAAGAGGGCCCAGTGCCAGACACACACACTGTAAGTGCAACAAGGACAGTGATGGCAGTGAGGCATCAGGGGTACAGCTTTGGCAGGTTGTCACTGCCTCAGAGCACGGTGCTTCTCACAAGTGGCACGCTGCTCACAGAGCACAGGCTGCTCATTTGAATTCTGTCTCAGGTTTTGAGCTGAGTGAGGTTGTGATAACATTATGTTTGAGTTGGAAAGTAATCTGAAGGAAAGTGAATACAAGATACATGCTGACTTATACTTGACGCGATTCAGAATCTGTTATGTGAAAGTAACAGGTAGCAACAATCTGACCAACTCAGCAGACTATAGGTACAGTTTTTAAAAAAAGATTCACAACTGATTCATCTTGGTGAGCAGCAGCCACAGTTTAGTCTCTGTTTCCAAGAGAGAGCTGTGTGTAAAATGTTCCCAGGTTGTGTAGTACCGAGTTTGCAGTAAAGTCCTCAGTAAATGGTCATCATGGTAGAAGAGATCCTGGCACAGATCACCAGTCTTTTCAGTCACATGGATTCATTCATTTGTGGAAAGTCTATAATCAGTATCTTTATTTGTGGACTATCCCTTTTGTTTCCCAAAATAAGTGTAAGTCCTTGAGGTTAGGTGGATTATTTTTGCCTCTGTTTTTCTAGATAGTTATACTTGGATGTTTGGTTAGGACAGATGGGATTCACTAGTTTTAATGGAAAGGGCATTCCTTACCTGAACGTTAATTGTGGCCTCTCCACACATAGTCATTACAGTGTGGATTACTTTATCGTATCATAGTTCTTCCTTTTGTGTAACTGTCTACCTTATATAATGGAAATATTTCCTGATATTCTTTTGTTGGACACCTTTTTATCAGGCAATTACAGTTTTTAAAGAGTGAATTTTATTTAGAAAGGTAGGCTTGGGTAAGGAAAAAACACTGTTGGTTTGAAAGGTATCTGGTTTAGTAACAGTTCCATGTGAACCTATTAAATATTTTTAACCTTCCTGGAGATCTTGAAGAGTTTATCCTGCACTCTTTTTGGTGAGAGGAAGGCATCATCATTGTGGCTTGTTTAATTTTTCTGTAGGGCACATGTGTCTTGATGTACGGTTGTTTTCTGCACCCAGTGCCAGTCCTTAAGTTCTGGCGTTGTGCTCTGCACAGTCATGAGGAGTGGAGGCTGTGCCTCCCTGCAGTGATGTTTTCTGGAGGTATGATAGAACAAAATAGAGAAAAAACATGGACCTTAAAAGCAGTGGGACCTAGAATCAAATACCAGCTCCTCCACTCACTAGTTTTGTGATTTGGGAAGAGTCACTTAATTGCTTTTGGTTTCCTCATTTACAAAATATAGGCAGATAATATTCAGGCATAGTTGTGAGGGTTATATGGGGGCAGGTGGTGTGTGGGTGGGTGAGAGGGTGTATGATGCAAAGCCCTTAGTGCAGTGCCTTTTCCATAGGGAGCACTTACCAAATGTTAATTACTTTTTCTTCTGCTTTAATACTAATTTTCTTTTATTTTTTTTTTTTGAGACGGAGTCTCGCTCTGTCGCCCGGGCTGGAGTGCAGTGGCCGGATTTCAGCTCACTGCAAGCTCCGCCTCCTGAGTTTATGCCATTCTCCTGCCTCAGCCTCCCGAGTAGCTGGGACTACAGGTGCCCGCCACCTCGCCTGGCTAGTTTTTTTGTATTTTTTAGTAGAGACGGGGTTTCACCATGTTAGCCAGGATGGTCTCGATCTCCTGACCTCGTGATCCACCCGTCTCGGCCTCCCAAAGTGCTGGGATTACAGGCTTGAGCCACCGCGCCCGGCCAATACTAATTTTCTCTATGTGGTGTGTATATAATCTGGAAAATAAAGGATATTCTTATTTTAGATATTCTTTCTTTTTAGACTAGGTATCCCTCCTAATTTTTACTTCGATGTAAATGTAGTTATTGTATTCATACCACAAGTTGTGTCTTATAGCTCTTGTTTTGGTTTTCTCTGACTGCCCTTTCCGACTTTACAGAACAACTGGAATCTATGTAGTCTCTTAAGTAAATAAAGCTTTTAATGCCAAGACCATTAAGCAATAAAGTGAGAAGGTGGAGACTGTGATCTTGGTTGTAAGCTTAAAAGCAAAATCTCTTACACCAGTCTTTTCCCTGTTATAGCTTTCCGGTTGCTGGTGAATAAAATGCAAAAGTGACAAAGAATTTGCATATATTCTTAGGGACGTATAGCCTCATTCTCTTAGTGAATCTTATTAGTTATCTTTTGTTGTGTAACAAACTACCCTGAAACTTGGTGGCTTAAAAGAGAAGCCATCTATTTAGTACATACTTTTTTTGTGGGTTGGCAGTTTGGATTAGTTTCAGCTGGACTCACCCCTGCATCTGTGGTCAGCTGGTGGCTGATAGTTAGCTGGGGCCGTATGTTTGCCTGTGAGAGCGAGCGAGCAAGCGAGAGCGCGCCACACATTCCAGCAGATTGGCCTAGGCTTATTGACATGGTGGCAGAAAAGAAGGCAACTCTGGTGCTCAAGCACTCTTCAGGTCTGTTTGCCTGAAGTTTGCTATTGTCTCTCTGGCCAAAGCAAATTACATGGCCAGGCAGTGTGAGAGGGAATACTCCAGGGAAGCCCAACGTATTGGGCCACCACTGCAACCATCTTCTGCAGAGAATGTGCGTCTCTCTCTCTTTCTCCTCCCCCTTCCTTTTTCTTACTGCGATAAAATACACATCTTAACCATTTTTAAGTGTACAGTTCAGTGATACTAAATGCATATTCATAATGTTATGCATCCATCACCAGCATCATCTCCATATCTCTTATAAAACTGAAATTTTATACCCATTTCACTTCCCCACGTGCATATCTCTTAATTCTTCTGTGAAATGTCTTTGACTAGTGATTGGTCATGGCACCAGAATGAAAGGCCTGGGTAAGAACATGTTAAAATTCATTGCTTTCTCTTCCTCTTATTGGTCAAGGTAGGGTTATGGATAGGAAATGAAAATGAAAGAAGAAAACAAAACAAAAACAGAAGACTACTTGTGCTTTCATTTTCTACTGTCCTCCCACCACCCAATCGAAAACCAAATTCGTGATACTTCAGTAACTGGAACCATGAAACTCTCTCATTTTGTTTAGCCACATTGTAAAATTAATGTTAATTTCTGTCTGTGAGTACAAGCGGATCCATGATCTTGTCCCACCCCTTTATGGAAGGACTGTCCTGCCAACAAATAGCCCTCCCATCCTGGGATCATCTTGGCTGCTGCTTTGGATTTTAATTGCCTAAACTGCCCACCTTCCCTTCATCGAGCCAGTTACCAAGCCTGGTCTGTTCTGCTGCATCTCTGAAACAGCTCATAAACTCCTACCTCTCCCTGAGTGAAGTCAGATACAACTTCGCTCTGCCAGGTGAATCTCGATTTAACCATGCCTCAGTTCCTGGATCCACAGTGTAAAACTTTCTCTTAATCTTTCAAGGCCCTCTGCTTGCACCCTTTCTTTCGTCCAGTTATTTTGTTCCTCTCCAGTGTGGCCCAGCTCCACTTGTGCCAGTCTCTGACTTATGCCATCTTAGGGCTTTCTTCCCTTGATGCTCCCCCTGCCCCTTTAAAAGAACATTCCTGTTGTTAAACCTACTCACAGAAAAATTTCTCCCTTGTTTGAGTTTCCTCAGTACTCATGTCATATATTTTGTCTTACTCTTCCCAAGGTATTAGCTATAGAATTTATTGTTTTGTATTTTATTTATTAATCCAAAAAAGTATTCATGTATACCTGTAGGCTGGGCACCATGATGAGTGTTGGGGATGCAGGGGGGAACACAGTTATACCAGGTGCCCAAGGCTGGGGGACAGTGGGCCAAATAACCACACAAACCTGTGAAAGTACAGCTGTAATAATTGCTTGAAAAAAAGGAGCAGTAGGTGGTGTCATGGAGTGGGTAACAGAGACATTTAACTTAGTTCAGAAGATGTAGAAAGACTCACCTGAGGAAGGCAAGCTTGGGCTGGGGTCTTCTTGCCCAAAGGTTCTTCGGCTACAGTGGGAGAGCTTGGTCTGTACCCCAAGAGCAATGGGAAGGAGTTACTCTGGTTGCACCACGTGCATCGATTGGAAGGCCTGGAAGGGGAAGACCGTTGCATAGTCCAGGTGAGAGGTGGTAGTGATTTGATCTAGTGTGGTGTGGTGCGGCTGTAAGCAGAATTGGGTGGGTCTGAGAAAGATTTAGCAGGTAAAATAAAAAAGATCTGATTATGAGTTGGGTATGGGAAACCACAGGGGCAGAATGTGTCCTGGGTGACACATGGATTGCTGCTTTGCCTAAATGGCTGATATTCATGGGGCCACCCCTAACCCATATGGTGCCTTTGCAACTTAACAAGAGGTACCCTTTCTCTTGAGCACATGGCTTGGCTAGTGGAATACTGGCTGGAATTTTATACTCACTTGCTTCCTGTAGTAGTCCCTTGTGTAGTGAAGGGACTATTCAGTCACATGCCTTACTCCAGCAGCCCCTGGCCAGTCACCGACATGTAGGCTTTCTAGCTTTCTTTCTCACCTGGTTAGGATAGGAATATCATCTGTTTAGGAGCTCTGAGTGTGATATAAAATCTGATCCAATTGAGAGGTGAGCTATAAAGGACTATATAGTAGGGAGAGAGTAAAGAGTAATTGATGGTTTAAGAGTCCTGAAAGGTAGTTAAGTGTGGAGTCTAAAAGTGAGGGAATAGGTCTCGGCCTGGAAGAGCATAGCTCTCCTGGAAACAAGGAGGCAGGAGGAATGGATGGGTACAGAGATGTTAGTGAGCCTGTGCATTTGACTCTAGGAACCCCCACAGTTAGCTATCAGAGGGGTTCCTATTTGTCTGCAAAGCAGGAAATGACATTACTTGTTTATGTCTTGCTTCTTTAACCAGAGTATAAATTCATTGAGGACAAAAACGTATGTATGTATAAACATGCTTATTTGTTTTTTCACAGTACAATTTTGATACTTAATGTTGGATTTCATTGAAAATTGGAGTCACTGAAAAATCAGACTTGTTAGTTAGGGTTAATAAGACATTGCATCTAAAAGATGACTCACCCAGTTTGAAAAAATATTAAACTCGGTAAATAGGTGCCATATTAAATTATTGCTAACTACTTCCTGAATGTTACCAGTTTAATTTATGATTAGATATCCATAAATAAACCTTATTGAATAAAAATGGCAGAATTTGTGCCAACAGTTTGGTGCCTTGGCTTTAGAGAAATGCACACCACCTATACTTTGAGATTTAAAAATAAAGTATAAAGATAATGGTGATGCATGTAGAAGAGAAATGGAGAAAAGTGAACTACCTGGAAAATAGCTCTTTATATCAACTCCTATGAATTGATTAACATTATATAATAAAATGAGTCACATTTGTACTGCGTTTTATTGCTTACCAGGCATTTTAATACTTGCTGGCATAGTAATCCATAGTAATCCATATTTTCCATTTTATAAAAGAAACTTTGGATTTCCTCAAGACCATGCATATAGTAGATGGATGAGACATCCTTGATTCTAGGTCTCAGGACCCCAAAGGAAAGTCAAGAGCCTTTTACCCTGGGCATCCTAAAAGGATACTTTTTTTTTTTTTTTTTTAAATGATCCTGAGCTATGCAGTTACAAAGGACATGGAAAATCTAATGGAAACACACAGACCCTTTTACACCGTGGTGATTATATTCATTGGATCTGATTGCTGTTGAGTGATGTAGCAAGCTTGATGATTCATATGGTTTTTTTGTGTGAAATTATTTAAATTTTGAATTTGGGTTAGATAGTTGAACCATTATGGATTGCTTAAGTTGATAATGTTAAGGAAGTAGTAAGGAATAATTTCATATGGCACATCTTGGTAGTATTTAATATTTTTACACAGTTGATAAAAGAGTGAGTTTTGTGATACCACGAAATATTTTTGTGCTTGACTAGAATTTTGCATATAGTTTAATAAAAATAATTTAAACAATATCCTGGAACAATGTCTGAACAGTGTAGGTGATGAAAGAACAAGGGGTAATACTAGACTACTTGTTATATAATTACATATTATGAAACTTCTTTTAAATAGAGGATTTTGCTCTAATTATTGAATACTCAGAAGTAGGAATTAGAGCTGTAGCATATAAAAAGACAAATTTAAGAGTATCACATTTATCTTCAAATTATGAGGACAAAACTATAGTAATTTATGATTTGGTGATTTAAGAAGTTTGAAACCCCTCAGTGGAAATATTTTGCCATTTAAAAAAGTTGACATGTTGAAAGTTAGTTTTCATTGCATGTTGAAAGTTAGTTTTTATATATGAAAAAAGGAAGTTATTTTAACTTTGCTTAGTAACCTACAAAGATCTTTTAAAATAACATATTAGTATTAAGATTCTGCATAGGAGCTCTGAATATGATATAAAATCTGATAAATATTAGTAAGAAACACCTTTTGATGCTGTCTGATGTGGTCTTGAAACTTGCTTATTCATGCATCGACAGAGGATGAAATATGCAAATATTGACAAAACTAGATTTATTGATAGTGATTTCAATTACAGTAGTGTGAGCCTCTACATCCAGCAGTCTCCCTTGACTGGCAGCTCTTCTGTGGAAAGGAATTTGCTTGCTTTTCCCGGAGTGCTCTTCTGTGGTCCTGCTGGATTTGGAGGTCATCATTTACTGTCTGACTTAGTTCATGCACATGTTCCCTGTGAACCAACTTAGATGTCTGTCTTAATGTAACTGATAGCTCATTTACTTACTAATGGATTGGATAAATAAAAAAAGTTTACAAGTTCCCCTTGTATAAGAATCTACTTTGAGGGATTTTAATAGTAACTGTGAAGAATTGATGACCAGAATTGGGTAACTATTAATCGATGACCAGCACTTACCGACAACCTACTATGGCAAAGCAGGATGCCAGGTACATGCAAGTTTGAATAAAATGCTGTGTATAGTCTGTCAAAGCATTAAGACCTCAAGTGTTTATTATATGTAGCCAGTTAAAGTGTGGGTGAGGGTTCCTGGAGGAATTAGCTTTTGTGCAGGATTTAAAGAATGTACTATAACCAGAGAGAGCGGTGATAAAGGTAGAAGGGCGGTGCGTAAAGCAGCCAAGTTTTGTATTTAGGAACCAGGAAGAATTTGGTCTAGGTGAAATAGAGAAGACGCGAAGATGCCCAAGGAGGACTTTTTGAATGAATCTGGGACTATTTTTATACTGGGTGGGAAGGCTGACAGCTGAGCTGTGCTTTGAATATGAGGTATTTAAAATCACACCTGGCTTTCTCCCCAACCATTCTCCAAGTCACCCAGGAATACAATCGCCATTTCATCTCTGACTTGCTCTCCTGTTGCAATCCTCCATATCCAGAATGTTGGCAAAGTCTGTAGATTTTATCTCCCCACATTGCCTCTCACATCCTGCCTGCCTTTCAGTGTCTACTGCCTTCTCTTCTGGACTTGTGCAGAGACTTCTCAGTCTCTCTGGTGCCTGCATCTTATCGGCTCACACTTCTGGACACCCAGCTTTGCATTTAACCCTTGAAAACAGATTGCCTCCCTTCACCTGGGATACAGGCCTCCCCTACTGCCTCGCTACATTTCTAACTGTTGGATCTGCTCTTCTTTAAATATAGTCCACAACAGGCCTAACTGGATTATTCATGGTCCCTAAACACTCAGTCATTTCCCTCTTTCATGCCTCTTGCTTTTGCTTCGCCCTATTTCAAGTACCATTTTGTCCACTGAAACCCAGCTTTGCCTGTCGAAATTCTGCTTATTTTCAGGTTCTGTTTCAAATACTACCTCTTCTTTAAAGCCATTTCTGACTCTCTTCAACTGAATGCAACTTCCTTACCTTACATTGTCCTTTCATTCTAGTTATTTGGGGGCACATGTCCCTATGTACCTAGGCTGTGCAGCCAGTAAACACACAGGTGAGGTGCAGAGGTAAATAGGGCAGCGTCTTACAACGCCCTAGTGGCTCGCCTGTCCCTGTGGAGACTTTGCTGGCCCTTCCTTTCCTGGGGTGACTCATTGCTCTGTTGCTCCTCTCTTTGATTGGGGCTCTTTCCTTTTGCATAATTCCTAAGATTTTATTGCACTTCATTATCTACGTTCCTGTTTTCTTCTTTTACATTACAAGTTCTTTGAAGGCAGCCTAGGGCTCTTTTAGTATTTTCCTATTAAAGGGTTAAGATCTGATTTCTAAAATAGGTAGCTTCATTGTAACGTTACCTAAGCAATAACCCAGGTGCATTTGTGTAGCTTGTAATATTTTGATAACTTGATAAAATGGTGGATGCCCTTAAAGAAGGAAATCTTGCATATGCTTGACTGGAACTCAGCTAAGTTAGAGGAAGGTGGAGATGATAAACATAGTGTAAAAATCACCAACGTTTATTCACTTTATTTTTGTATCCCTGTAGCAGCCAGTATACAGCTTAGAATAGTAGGTTTATAGGTTTTGGTTGAATCGAAAATTAATAAAAACTCTTAGGGTAAAAGTTACTTGCAACTGAAATATGCTGAATGAGTGTCATTGTTACTTTCTTTTTTGCTTTTCTGACTAGATTGAGTTCATGAAGAATTCTTTGTTTACTCTTAATTTATAGCAGCAAGTTCAATCTGACACATCCTATGTATATTTAAGTTTTTAAATAGAAATTTAAACTGTATTTGAGTGTAAAAGAAATCTTTAGTTATAGTTTATTCATATCTCAAAAAAGGGAAACTATTTGAGATGATTGATATTTTAATTTGCTGGACTGTATAGTAGCCATTTCACTATAAGTATATGGAAGCATCATGTTGTACCTTAAATACAATTTTCAAAGCCCAATTTAATCTTCAATAGCAATGATAATAGAAAATACCATTTAAAGATAGCAGTTCTCCTACAGAGTTTAAAATGTGTCTTATAGTAATAATTTGTATAAATTTATGTATACCTGATTTGTTAGTAATGGAGTATTTAAGATTGGAGATTGTAAAGATGAGTTACTGGGAATACTTTTCATTATTTTTTTAAATTTCAGATTTTTATTCCCTTAGTATTGCTTATAATAGTTGTTCTTGGAGTAATTACAAAAATCCATTCCATTTTGGGGGAAAGAATTCTCCCAGTGTCACTTTTTTCTTTACACTTTGTTTAGATGAAATATTCTCTTCTGTTCACAACAGTGAGAGGAGGCAGTGGGGAAGAGGGTATTCAAGAAAGACATTTTAGATTTCAAAATACATGTTCTTAGTTGATCATAATTCTTGTGCATACTTTGAAATGAAAACTTTTTTTTGGTCATACTGATGGTGATAGTCCAAGTAGCTGTATTCTTTTTGGCAACACAGAAGTCACTCATGCTGGAAGCACTAGTCAGCCCATAGAGGGCAGGCGCCATGCCTGCAGTGCGCATAGTCATGTACGTCATCGATTCACTCAAGACACCCCATGTAGCTCTGTCTCTGCCTGTGAAAGATGGACATCTTTCCTTCTTCACTGTACCATCTGTGTGCAAGTTGGTAAATTGCCTTTCTAGCGTGCAGTTGATTTCAAGATTCAAAAACTCAGCGTCTTTTCTGTTGTTAAGAACCCAGATTCATTTTTATCTGCTTTCCACTACCCTTTGACATTGTTTTCCATACCCAAATCCTTAATCTTGAGGTATTTTAAATGCAAATATTTGTCATGGATGATTAGCCTGAAGCCTGTTGGATTTAAAAATGGTGCATTTTAAAAGAATAGAATACAGTGTGTACCTCAGAGAGCAGTGTAATTTTAAGAGGGCAACACCAAGACTTCACTTAGGAACAGCTCCAGCTGTGATGGCAATGTATGGCTGTGATGGCCAGCTCTTAGTGTCCTGTGTAAAAAAGAACTGGAAAATGCATACTATGTGCAGACACCCATCTGCACAAGCTCACCTAGGCAGGAAGGGATGCACAGGAAACTATTGAGTTTATTAGCTTTGGAAAGTTACACTAGGCAATGAAAGAGGGTAATAAAATATATTTTTTTGGTTCTTCGTCGTCTTTACTGTTGGGTTTTTGTCCTTTTTTATATCAAAAGTTACTTTTACACTAAGTAAAATAGACCAGTTGACATTTGGTGAGCGTGAGGCTGTGAAAACCTGTGTTCCCTACAGTTCTGCTCCATGTACAAGTACCTCTAAGATCTTGTGGACAAGGAGGGCTATTAAAAGACTGTGACTGTCCAGCTTTAAAGTGTAAACATCAAATAACTATTTACTTTGTATTTAAGGACTTTTAGTAGTAGGCTTAATTATAGTCCCACGTCACAATTTTAAAGGAAAAAGTGATAACTCCTGGGGAAAGCATCTCTGTGGCCTGCAGAATTCCATTTCCTTGTGGAGGAGATGAGAAGGTTATAATGGAGTCCAGAGCAGTTTCAAAACAAACTGTATCAGTCTCATCAGATACAGCTTGGCGGCCTAGTGACTTATAATGAGGGTGGCATGTAATTAGAAATTGTCCCTGTCTTTTCTGAGTACTGATGAAAACCATGGCTCAGAGGTTAATTCAAATAATAATTAATATTGGTCTCTGTCAGTACAGGGTGGTAATGAAATCTTTCGTTATTTGATGACTTTAAGTGTTGAGTGAGGAATAGAAATGGTGTTATTCCTCTCGCTAATTGTGGGGCACCTCCAACAACTGAACACTCTGTGGTAAAAAATGTGATTCGGAAGATGTCAAGTACAAAATTTCTTTGTAGCCTATAATTGCCTACCATAGAAGTTACAATATGACACAGACATATTAGCGTTATTTTATTTTCTAGAGTGATAATTATTTAGAGTGAGGTATTAGGAAGGCAGTTGATCCTACCATTGTAGATTGAGGATGCTTTTGTTGGTCTCCCATTTTTCCTACTGTATGTGATACATAGTATCCAGAACAAAGTTACCCATTCAACCTTAACAGATTGCGTGTACACATTAATCTGAAAACAAAACCACCAAATGGCTGGTTGATTATAGAGAGCCTTGACTGTCCTTTTCAACCTTGAAAGTCACGGATTGTGTAAGTTGGTGCACCACATTTGATGAACATCTTCCATATGCAGAGGTGGGTGTTCCAAATGATGTGGAAGATACATAGTTGATTTAAGAAGGTTATTTGGAAATACATAGGTATATGTTAACACAGATTAACGGTAGCTTTTAAAGCTGCAAATGGCAACTACAGTTGTTTCATTACAATAATTTTGGTGGAAGGAAGACGTTTAGGCAGGACAGTTTTGAAAAAATAATTACAGATGCTTCGTTGCATAACTTGCTTTAAAATTAGTTTTTTTTGAAATGTTTGTTGACTGAACTTCTACAGCTTAATCACAGAGGGTGGTGTTTGGTATTATTCTAAGCAACATCATATTTTATAGGGAAAAGTAATAGGAAAAAAGAAGAATTTTTACAATGTTTGAGGACTCTGAGATGCTTCAGATACCCAAACAGCAGAACCTTTCTAACATGTAAAAGTAGACACCAGCAGAATCGGCCCTCCTGCATCCCTCATAAAGTCCATTAACTCAGGCCTACCTTGTTTATTCACATTCTCATTGGTGTTTTCCATATCCTGTATTATTTAGCAGCAAATCCCAGGTAGCATAGTATTTTATTTTAAAATACTTCAAGTTGTATCAGTAAAAGGGAAGCTGGCTGGGTGCAGTGGCTCATGCCTGCAATGCCAGCACTTTGGGAGGCTGAGGCGGGCAGATCACTTGAGGTCAGGAGTTCGAGACCAGCCTGGCCAACATGGTGAAACCCCATCTCTACTAAATATATAAAAATGGCTGGGTGCGGTGGCTCACGCCTGTATCCCAGCACTTTGGGAGATCACCCAAGGTCAGGAGTTCGAGACTAGCCTGGCTAATATGGTGAAACTCCTTCTCCACCAAAAATACAAAAAGGTAGCTGGGTGTGGTGGCGTGTGGCTGTGATCCCAAATACCTGGGGGGCTGAGACAGGAGAATTGCTTGAACCTGGGAGGCGGAGGTTGCCGTGAGCCGAGATCACGCCACTTCTCTCCAGCCTGGGTGACAGAGTAAGACTCCATCTCAAAAAAAACAAAAAGCTGGGCATGTTGGCAGGTATGTGTAATTCCAGCCACTGGGGAGGCTGAGGCAGGAGAATTGCTTTTGAACCCGGAGGTGGAGTGCAACGTTGCAGTGAGCTGAGATTGTGCCACTGTACTCCAGCCTGGGCAACAGAGTGCAACTCTGTCTCAAAAAAAAAAAAAGGAAGAGTTATTTCCAGATTAAATTGCTGTAGAGATTTTTGTGGACATTTTGTTTTTTTGTCGTTGTTGAGACAGTCTCACTCTGTCGCCCTGGCTGGACTCAGTGACGCCATCTCCACTCACTGCAACCTCTGCCTCCTGGGTTCAAGCGATTCTCCTGCCTCAGCCTCACTAGTAGCTGGGATTACAGGCGTACGCCACCATGCCTGGCTAATTTTTGTATTTTTAGTAGAGACGGGGTTTCATCATATTGGCCAGGCTGGTCTCGACTCCTGACCTCGTGACCCGCCTGCCTTGGCCTCCCAAAGTGCTGGGATTACAGGCGTGAGCCACTGCCCCCGGCCAGAAATTTTTTTTTTTAATTGAAAGGCAGTACTATATTTGAGAAGGGATTCGTAAGCATGCTTTCTTAGCTAGAGTATAGAGGGTGATAGGCAATTGTTAGACAGTTAGGATCAGTAGGTTTGATTTGATTTCAGCAGCAATAGTAGAATTCTGAAAAGAGAATGACAGGGTCAAAACATTATTTTATTTACAAAAGGAACGTTCTCTCTAGTGTGTCAGTATTAAGATTGTTTGGCGGCCAGAGGTTTGGAGGAGGTGGTGGGCGTTGATGAGGAGCTCTTCTAGAGCTGTTGCTGCCTAGGGTAAACCAACACGGATTCCAGGAGAGGCCAGGGAAAATGCATCCCACTGGGATCTAAGTGACCTTTCCCACAAGACCAGGTCTTGTCACTTCTCAGCTTAACATCTTAGATCGGCTTCTCATTGCCTGCCTGAATATGAGTCAGGAATTTCGATGTGATTTCTTTCCTTTCCTTATTTTGCTTCCCCCTCCCGCCTCCACTCCCAACCCCCGTTTTCTTTCTTTGTAGAAAGATAGCAGACGTAAATAATATTCAATAAAAAGGCAGTTAAGAAAAAAAGGCATGCCTTCATTCCAAAACCCCAGATTCAGACTCCCAGGGCTGCTTGGGGGGAGGGCTGGGGCAGAGCCAGGCCTCGGCGGGCGGGGTGGGCCGGGCTGGGCCGCGCTTCCGGGATGGGTCAGCGCCCGGAGCCCGCGCCAGGACATGAGGACGGCGAGTGGGCCCCCTGGGGGCGGGGCGTCCCCTGGGGACGCAGGGCGGAGCGGGGTCATCGCTGGCACGCGGAAGGCCCTCGCAAGGCCCTAGCTGCCGGCACCGTGGCCTCCCACCCACTCGGGGCGCTCGTTTCACCTCGTGCCCGCCTCAATGGCTCGGGCCCCGGAGCTCCGGCCACTTCCTGACCGGAAGGCCGAGCCCCACCTGGCCTGACAACATGGCGGCCGGGAGAAGGCCCCCACACTGCCGGGCCTCCGGACGCTGAGACTGGGCGCGAAGTGGGCAGGAGTCAGCGAGGCCACCTCGCGCCCGTGCGCACCGCTGTAGGGTCATCTCCAGCGCTGGCACCTGGCTCAGCCCTCAGCCCTCCTGGCCCCTGGGCTTCTCGAAATGGCCACACTATCCCCCCTTCTCGGCCTGGTTCCGCCCTTTCTTGGCCTCAGGTGCTGCACAGGCCACGCCCTCTGCTCTGAGCCGGAGCCCTGCTTGCCACCTGCCCTCCCTCATGGCTCCCGCTCTTCCTCACTCTGGTCGTCTCGGGAGGCCTTCTCTGGATGGATCCCCGGCTAGGTCCCCGTAACTTGACCTCAGCAGCCTGTTTTGCCTTCGTAGCCCACAGCCCACTTGTAAATCTGTGTTCCAGGTCTGCCCTGGGGAGAAGGGGGTGGTAATGCCTGTTGCTGACATAGCTCTATCAGAAAGGTGCTCGGTGGATGAATGAATGAATGCAGTGGAGCATGAGGGCGCAGGCGCCATAGCGGGGAGGGGCAGGAGGGAATAGTGTGCCGGCAGCCACAAGAATAGGAAAGAGAAATACTCTGTCCGAATGGTTTGTTTTTTGTGTTGGTGGGATTGCTCAATGCATGGCTCTTCTTGATCAGTGAGAAATGTGACCGGAGAAAGACATTAGAGTTTTATAGCTGATGTTAAAAAATAAGAGCAGCCACATTGACACGATTTGCTTCCTGAGACCGATGAGAGTGAAGAGCTAACAGCTTTGGGCTAAACGTTCGAGTGCATTTTTATTAATAAGGCTAGATGAACTATTGCTGGCTTTCCAATTGTATGTATCCCTCAGAGAATCAGACACCAACTCAGGGAGGGGTCTTTCCAGCACACAGAGGGCTCTGCCTTTTTTTTGGCGGGGGGAGTCTTGGTCTGTCGCCCAGGTTGGAGTGCAATGGCGGATATTACCTCACTGCAACCTCCGCCTGCTGAGTTCAAGGGATTCTGCATCAGCTTCCCGAGTAGCTGGGATTACAGGCACCTGCCACCATGCCCAGCTACTTTTTGTATTTTAGTAGAGACAGATTTTCACCATGTTGGCCAGGCTGGTCTCAAACCCTGACCTCAGGGTATCCGCCCTCCTTGGCCTCCCAAAGTGCTGAGATTACAGGCGTGAGCCACCGTGCCCGGTCCCTTCCTCTTTTTGGCTTCCACTTGGCCACAGGAGCTTCCCTTTGGGGCCGCGACTGAATCATGTTAGCCGCTGGATCAAGGGAGCCATCTGAAACTCCCTGGAGCAGGATTTCTCCAGTATATGGCAACACTCTACCTTAGAAAAACAAAACAAAACGTCTAGCCACATGGTATAATGGAAAAAAAACCCAAACTTGGGCTAGAAAATACAGGCTATTATTTTGTTTCTAATACCACTATGTATATGGACAGAACAGTTAACTCTCCCCACGCCCTGTGTCTTCCTTCGTGAAAGGTGGTGACACTGCACCTTCACAGCCTACTTCATATGACTTTGGTGCAAAATGAGACAGCAGATGTTAAAGTACTTTCAGAGACGGTTGTTTTCAGAACCTTCATCACATTGTGGTATTTGAAACCTTGGAGTCCTCCTTGACTCTTTCACAGGCTACATTGAATTTGAGCCTCTGGCTCTGCCTTCAGAGTATATGCAGAATCTGATACCTTTTCTCTCCACTTCTTCCACCCGGCTCCGCGGCCTTTTTTCCTTGGCGGTGTTACTGCAGTAGCTCCTCAACTGCTCTCCCTGCTGCTGCCTGTGTTGCCTGCAGTCTGTTTCCAATGTTAGCAGTCAAAGTGATCTCTCAGAGCCAGAGTTGGATCATGTCTCTCCTCTGCTGAAAACACTTCCGTGACCCACCTTCTTCAGGCAAAACCTCAGCCCTCACAGAAGCACCCTCTGCTCCAGCCTCCCCCATCCAGAATCTCATGGGACTCCGCATTTTGTCCTTGCTGTCCTTTAGATGCTCAGGTACTGGTTCCCCTCTCAGTCTCCACAGTTGCTCTGACCGCCTCAGACACTGTCAGGGCCTCTTAGGGCCTACTGGGCTGACTCAGTTCCTTCACGATCATGCATAACTATCTTCCCTGTGAGGCAACCCCTCACCACCCAATTTAAAATTGCACCCCCTTCCTCCAACCTGTCCGCCTGCTGTGATTTGGTTTTTCTGTCTTACTTTTTAGTTATTTACTTACTTGACTCTCTCCACACTAGAATTTAATTAAGCTACATGAAGGAATCGTTGTCTATAATGTTTACTGATGGATCTCCAGTGCCTAGAACAGTGTTTGACAGATGGTAGGTGCACAATACGTATTTGTCACTTAAAATTATATGGGAGCTAATCATTACAGGGAAAAATGTCTTCAGTTCTCTGTAGCACACTTTTTGGCATAGTATAGCTGATGAAACTTTGTAAGCAAGATAGCAAATATTGTTATAGTGACTTTCAGAAATTAAAGACAGTGTTTCTCTTTGAGACAGTCCTAATCAGCAAATTACACATTTTTTCCCCTCATGTTACATCTACCTTAAGCCTTTTTTTTTTTTTTTTTTTTTTTCCTGGAGTAATGCATGAATGATGATATATCTTCCCTCAGGTCATTGCATCTGGGTACATAATGTTCATTTGTCCCATTTACTGGTGATATTTAGTTTAATCACTTGGTAAAGGTGAGTTATTTCATTTGAAAAGAAAATTATTAGAATAACATTAGTTTACTGTCAAGTTGGAATTATAGTGATTTACTTGCTTGTAAATGAAAGATAGTTTATCATTGTGGTGTTTTCCATTTAGTTACTTGTTTGCTGCAGGTAAACACTTTGGTTAGTTATTAGACCTGGCAGTAACTTTGTGTAGAACTTTTCTGAGGGCACAAAGTTATTTCACATTTTTGTTTCAAGAGTATTTCTAGCGCTATGTATTTTGTTTATCTAGAGCGAAAGTAACTGTGGTCTTGATATAGGTCAGGCCTTGCAGTGGCACAGTATGTGACCCTAGCTTCTTTACTGTTACTTTCCTTTTGGTCATGCTGCCACTTAGGTGGTTATGTAGTTAAACCTTACGGGTGTAGGGGAAGGGCAGGTGGCATGAGCTGAGAAGTATAAAGTAACTAGCCCTGAAAGTTGACTGATTGAAGGTTCATTATATGGTCATGTGCCATGTAATGATGTTTTGGTCAGCGATGGGCTACATATACAACAGTGGTCTCATGAGACCGTAATGGAGCTGAAAACTTCTGTTGTCCAGTGACACTGTAGTCATCATAATATAGAGCAACACATTACCCATGGGTTTGTGGTGATGGTGGTATAAACAAACCTACTGTACTGCTAGTCTTATAAAAATACAGCATGTAAAATTATGCACAGTACATAATATTTGATAATAACAGTAAACAACTATATTACTAGTTCTTGTATTTGCTATACTATAGTTTTTATTGTTATTTTGGAGTATACCCCTTTTACCCTTTTTTTTTTGATTTAACTGTAAAACATCTTCAGGCAGGTCCTTCGGGGATATTCCAGAAAGCATTGTTATCATTGGAGATGACAGTTCCATGCCTGTTACGGCCTCCGAAGACCTTCCAGTCTTCAGAGTGGGACAGAATGTGGAGGTGGAAGACAGTGATATTGAAGATCCCAGCCTGTGTAGGTCTAGGCTAATGTGTATTTCTGTCTTAGTTTTTAGCAAGAAAGTTTGAAGCCGGGCGTGGTGGCTTGTGCCTGTAATCCCAACACTTTGGGAGGCCAAGCTGGGTGGATCACCTGAGGTCAGGAGTTGGAGACCAGCCTGGCCAACATAGCGAAACCCTATCTCTACTAAAAAAATAAATTAGCTTGGGTGTGGTGGCAGGTGGTAATCTCAGATACTCGGGAGGCTGAGGCAGGAGAATCTCTTGAACCTGGGAGGTGGAGGTTGCAGTGAGCCAAGATTGTGCCATTGCACTCCAGCCTGGGAGGCAGAGTGAGACTCCCATCTTAAAAAAAAAAAAAAAAGTTTGAAAAGTAAAAAACTAAATTAAACATTTAAAAATAGGAAAAAGCTTTTGGAATAAAGACATAAAGAAAATACTTTTGTATGACTATACAATGTGTTCTTTTTTTAAGTTGTAAAAGAGTCAAAAGGTTAAAGAAAGTCGATAGAATAAAGTTACAGTAAACAGATAAATTTATTGAAGAAAGAATTTTCATAAATTCATTATAGTCTGGGTATACAATGTTTAGAAAGTCTACAGCAATGTGCAGTAACGTCCTAGGCCTTCATATTCACTCACCCACCACTCACTCACTCACTGACTCTCCCAGGGCAACTTCTAGTTTACAAGCTTCATTCATGGTAAGTGCCCTATACAAGTGTATTGCTTCTAATCTTTTATATTGTATTTTTGCTGTACCTTTTCTATGTTTAGATACCACTGTGTTGCAGTTGCCTACAGTATTCTGCAACATGTTGCACAGGTTTGCAGCCTAGGAGCAATAGGCTGTATCATATTGCCTAGGTGTGTAGGAGGCTGTACCATCTAGGTTTGTGTAAGTGCACTCTGTGATGTTCGCACAAAGACAAAATCACTTAGCGACACATTTCTCAGACAATATCCTCATCATTAGGTGACACATGGCTATGTTTACAGGTAGCCTCTTGCATTCTAAACTAACACTGGAGTGATGCATGACACTATTTGGATATGGGAAAGGATTTTTGTCACCCACAGTGTAGGAAGCTTTGGAGATTGGCAGACTTCCTTTTTTGATTCAAGTAAGTCTAAATTATGATTTCAGATGAGTAGGCTGAAAATATTTTGTAAAGTTCCAGAGCAGGAATATGGAAAATTTGGACACCTTTCATTTTGAAGTTCCACAATTGTTAGATTTAGGTAGATTCATTGATTTTATGTCTTTAAAATGTTTGGAACATGTGAGGGGGATCAAAGATTTATAAACTTTTTTTTTTTCAGAATTTTCTTGAAATGGACATCAGTCCCAGACTGACACTTTCTTACATTATTAGTATTGATTAAATATGTTAGGAGCTAGTCTGTCTTCTCCATGAATTATTAGTAGATCAAACCTTTGTACTGCGCACTCTGGGAGCCCTGGGTAATAAATAAAGCCCTGGGGTAATAAAGGTGTACAAGGCACATTCTGCAGCTGCCCTCAGGGAGCTCCAGCACTGGGGGACCCTCCTCAAACGGCAGTCTGTGAAGCCCAGCTCCAGTGAGTCCTGTGAAAGAGCAGAGAGTCCATTGTGAGATAAAATCGGGCAACCAACTTCTCATCCCCACAGGTCTTCCCGCTAACCTGAAAGGAAACTGAGGCCTTGTGAGGGTTATCAGCTAGCAGAACTTGGATGGACACCAGATCTGTTTGACAAAGGCAAAAAAATTATAATTAATTATTTTTCTAACGTCTGGCTGATTGTAAGTATGCTTATTCCAAAATATTCAAGCCATAAAACATTCATGAAGTAGAAAGTGAAAGCCCCCACTCCTGATAAATTCAGATACCTTAATTAATCTTTTAGGTTTTTAATGGGAGAAAGGTTGCAGAGTGTGAGCATATTATAGATGTGCAGCTCCTTTTTTCCCGAAATACTGTGGCTGATCTTTTCATACCAACACACAGAGCTCTGATTTTTTTCAGCTAGGTCAAATGACTGTGTCCTGTTCCATATAATTTCACTTATCTGTCCTCTTTCAATGGCCAGTTGGTTCATTTCAGTGTTTCACTATTGAAAATGGCATGGCTGTAAAGATCATTAGCCTTTTATATACCTCTCTTTGCACATTGGGATAAATTCCTAGAAAGGGGTATTACAGGGTCACAGACCATGTTCATTTTAAATATGGTACATGTTCCTGGATTGACCCCAGAAAGGCCATATCAGTTCACACTCCTTTCATTGGTGTACGAGTTACCCTTTTTGTTTTTTTCTTTGCACTCACCAACTGTGGACCTTAGTGTCTTGCCAATTTGGTAGGTGCCTTTCTTTTATTACCAGTGAAGTCAAGTATCATTCCATGTGTGTTTTTGACCCTCTGTGTTTCCTTAAAGCCTGTCCTCTGCACCATTGTGCTCTTGAGCCTCCAGCTTCTGTGATCGCCTTCCGTGACTGAATATCATCGCCTCGAGCCTGTGCGCCCTTCTCCATTCTGGTAGAGAGAGAGTAGAGGCTAAGACGGCTGTCTCTGAAAGCAGTCTCAGGGATTATTCCCATTGCTGCTGCTCGCCAGCAGTGGCCCCTTGGCAGGCTACTTAACCTTTGAGCGTTTCAGTTTCCATTCCTCTAATGGGGGTAACAAGGATTAAACGAACGAGTGCATCTGAAGCCTTAGCACAGGGCCTGGCATGTGAGTAAATGTCCAGGAAATGCTTGCCACCGTCAGCAGCAGCACCTGTGTGGGAAATTACTTTCCCTCCTCCTTTTTCTGTGGGAGTCCCTGAGAGCCCTGCTCAGCAACCTGGATCTTCATCAGTGCTGGGATTCTCTTGGCAGCTGCTGCTTTTCCAAGTGGACCCTTTTCTCTTTGTCACTCCATGTTGAGGCCTGTGAAGTGAGGTCCCATCAGCTTTGGCTTGGAGCCTGGGCATTTTCCTTCTGGTTGGTCTTATGGATTGAATTGTGTCACTCTCTCCCACCCAAACTCATATGTTGAAACCCCTAATCCCCAAGGCAATTGTATTTGGAGATAGGGCCTTTAGGGAAGTAATTAAGATTACATGAGGTCATAAGGTGGTCATAAGGTAGAATCATGATCTGATGGGACTGGTGGCCTTATACGAAGAGGAGAAGAGAGAGCTGGCTCTCCCAGTTAACAAAAAAGAGGCCAAGTGCGCACACAGTGAGATGGTGGCTGCCTCTAAGCCAAGAGAAGAGGCCTCAGAATGAATCCTGCCTTGCTAGTACCTTCGTCTTGGACTTCAGTCTCCAGAACTGTGAGAAATAAATTTCTGTTTAAACCACCCAGGCTATGGAGTTTGTTATGGAGCTCTGGCAGACAGATTGTTGGAGAACCACAGTCCTGGTGGTTGGGTGCCTGCCTCAGGCATTATTGTTTCTAGGCCAGTGGTTTGTGCATCAAAATGCTTGGTAAAGCAGACTGCCAGGGCTTACTCCAAGAATTTCAGATTTAAGATTGACATGAGAAGTCACATTTCTAACCAGTTCCCCAGCAGTGCTGATGCTGCCGATTCTGGTCCATGTTTGGAGAACCACTGGTTTAGGTGGTGTGTCAGAGAGGCTTCAGGCAAACGCTGGGAGATGGGGTAGGGATAGTGGCTCTTCCACCCAACTAGGAAGTTATTTAAACTCAGAGCCTCAGTTTCATTATCTGTAAAAGGGTGATAGTATTTATTCTACTTATTTCATGGGATTATTGAAGTCAGATGCATAAATGAAAGTTTTTAGGTCCTCCTGCTTTTCATACAGAGTAGTTTCATACAGAATAGGACTGGGGTCAGGGATGTTGCATTCTTTTTGCATAAAGAGAAGAACAAATGAAATGCTGAAGTATTCTAATAGTAAATTACAAAGCAAAAGTAAGGTATTTCCTTCCTTTTCTTCACCAGATACGGCCTGGTCATCTGATTTGCTGACTGCTTGGACATTGGTCTTTACCCACTTCTCTTCTCTGCAATCCCCACAGCAACTTCTCTTGAAAGCCAGGCAGTTTAGCTAAGAACCCTTTATTACAGTATCTGTGGCTCCTTATTCTGGCCCTGCCTTGTCAAGGATGCCTGTGGCTTTTTTGGTGATTGAGACAGTGGAAATTACTGAGTTTCTAGTTCTACTCCATGGGTACGATTGTGGTCATGCTTTTCATGTCCAGGGTATTGTAGTTGAAAGGTCTTTTTTGGATTTGTTTTGCCGTGCTTAAAATGTTTTGTGTTGTGTAAGTTTTAAATATATAATTACTGGCATATTGTATTTTCGACAGTGTTATCAACCCATAATAAGATTGCTAATCATTTAGAGCTATGGTTTTGACATGAGAACCCCAAAGAGCTTTGGTTTATGTTGGTTAGATCTATGGATAATTACTGCATTTGAAATTAAATCTGAGAAGTGTAAAAATATTTAGTTTATTTAAAATCAACATAAATCCAGTGCAAGTTAATATAAATAGCGTAACTTTTGGTTTTTGAAACAAAAGTTTATTGAGAATGAGTGACATTCTTTCCTATTTTTATAAATCTCTTTAATGCCTGGTTTGAGAAAACAGCTAGAATTCTCATAGCTGCTTCTACATTCAGTCTTTTATAATATGTTGTTTCGGTTGAAGAACATGAAGAAAATCTGGTCTCATGTGGACATGTAATTAAAAAGGGAGGAATTTTTAGCCTTCTTAGATAATTAGACGCTACATCAAAACTCTACAAGGGGTAGCTGCTTAAAGGTAGTTTCCATGTGGAATCTGAAAGTGTATGAGTGAAATTTCTGTGCTTGAGTTCATTAAAATCTGTTGATCTATCTTGCACTTTGAATGGATCTTTTCACCATTCGTGGTTTTATAACATTGTTCATTGGTAATTTGGAAATTATTGGTTTAATGAATTACATAAATCTTTCAAATGCTGGCATATTTTATCATTTTTTAAAAATTGTGTTTGTATTACCACCTATCTAATCAGAAAGCCTTTTAAGTATCAGAAAACTGTCAAATTCTTGGTGGTAGATACAGTTTTTCCAAAATTCCCATTTTATTCGAATACTCATTTTATTTTATCATTGGCAACAAAACTGTCAATTGTTTTCTTGGAAGTAACAGGCTTATTTTGTTCATTTTTGAAATGTTTGCCAAATACTCAAGTCTGTATAACCGTAGTTTTTCAGTTGTTTTTTTCTCCCCTAGGTAAAACTGGTGGTCTTTGAAAAAAGCCTGCACCTCAGTTACACAATCTACTTCTCCTCTCCCTCAAATGGAATGGTTACTGACATTTAACCACCATCTAGAAGGAATGTAGGAATGATGGCATAGAGAGCACATCTCTGTGTATAGACAGGCTACTCAGAGCCATTTGGGGGAAGCAAGTACTCAGCTGGTTAAAAGCAAAAAACCTAACATAGTTGACTTAATATGCCAGAAATTATGTAAATGAATGTTGTTTCCTTCAACAGAGTGACCTTGGAGACGGGACATCACATTCAGTGATAATGCCAACAGTTAGAACGTTTTTAGAATGCCACCTTGTTTCAAATTGCTTCAAGTTGTGACTTTAAGCTTCCTCCATAGATTGTGTTTGGATGTACTGTTTTAAAGTTGTAAGGCCTCAAATGCTTGTTAAGTTTTTCCCAATTATATCTGAATATAGTTGTCTAGTCTGTGAAGACCCTATTGCATAGTGGAGAAATTGTGGACACATTTTTTAACAATTTAGGATATTTATCACACAGGACCCAGCACCATGCAAGCATAATTCTCAGAGGCAGGCCTGGTTCTCACCTCTGCTCTGCCACTGACTGGCTGGGTGGCCTTGAATAAAGCATTTGCCTTCTTACTATTTCTCTGTGAGGTTAAGTAGTTGGCTTAGGTCTCAAGTCTTTTAGCCCTCATGTTCAATGATTCAGAGATTCTAGAGGCATGACAGGAGGATTCCCTTCATAATCTGGGAAGGTGGTTCTTCAGGGGGTTTGCTTCACAGCCTTCCTGTCCCTTTTGGCCAGCCTGTTTCTGGCCTAGGAAGACAGCAGGCTTCCTGTGGTTGTGATTTTTTAAAGGCAGTGTTTAATTCCTATTACAGCACAAGAACTTGGGTAACAGCATTTGAGTATTGTAGATTATCAGCTCCTACAGAGATACCCTGTATGTTTGGGGTTAAACTGGGAGCAAGGAAAGTTGGGTGACTAGATTAAGGTTGGTGCAGGACGGCAGGGAGAACAACTGACATTTGCCGACTGCCATATGCAAGGCATTTTGTTAATAGCCACTTGTGACAGTTAAATGAATCGCTTCCAAGTAGCCTTGTGAGGGAGGTGGTGGAGGTGATGGAATGCGAATTTTCATAGATGAGGAAGCTGAAGTTTCTCAAGAGCTACTTTAATTTGCCTGAGGTAAAGAGAGTGTTTGAGCCAGATCTAGCTGGCTTTTTACAACTGGTTCCCCCCAAATTTCTCCTTTTTTCCTGCATCCCTTCCCAGCCATTATATTCCTTTTTTTTCATTTTTCTCTATGACTGTTTTAAGCTGTTCTAAAGTGTTGGAGAAATGTCACAATTGGACATCATTAATCTTTGAGAAGTGGTGATTTTATAAACTTTAACATTTATAAACTTAATTTTTGATAAAGGTCAATAAAAACTAAAGAAGAGAAAATGCTTATGTTAAGTCATAGGCCTGTGTTGAAATAGATGGCCCAGGGCTATTAGATATGTGAAATTGAGGGCAGATAAGCTTTGGGACAAGCAAGGACAGAATGTGCAAATCTGGCATTCAAGTGTTTCCAATTTGCCTTTCCATATTAAGAACAGAAATTCAAATTTTGGTGGATTATTTGTTAAAAGAACTATTATCTTTTACTCCTTCAACAAGTGCATTCATGTACCTGCTTTATCCTAGTCACAGCGATAAGTCCTGGGGATAAAGAGGGGCAGGAGCCCATGGCCCAGGGCCTCAGAGCCACAGGGCTCCCAACCAGCAGCTTGAGTTCTTAAATTCCAGATTCCAGATGTGGGGAAATGTACTGATGGCAGGTTGTTAGGGATGAAGATGTCTTAAAGGAATGTTCGGTTATCTCTCCTGAAGGTTTTTAAAAATTGTGGAAGTCAAGATCAAGGATGAAGATGAAATTTCTTGTGGTTTCTTAATGAGATCTCTCTACTATCTGCATACTTAAGAATTCTGAGTAGTATCCCAAAGTGTACCATCAAGACAGATCTAGCAGAGAGTTGAATTTTTATATATTTTTTATATTGCTAAGCATATTTTTTGTTAGGGATTCGAAGTAGTTAAGTCATCCTCACAGCATCCCTGGGGATGACAGTTGACATTAAGCTATTTTATTATTGGAAAAGGAAATTATGGAGGTTGCTTCTCACTCAGATTTTTTCAGCAAATAATTGGGAAATGGAAAGAATATGTTAAGCGTCTGCATTATAGGATGCCCTTGCAGTTACATTCTGAACCCTTGAATTGTTATTTTGATGGAAGGGTTACAGTTGTGTGGCAGAGAGCTTATATTGTTGGTGATTAGGGAGGGATTGTGTGCTGCCAGACCTGTAGGAGTAATGGGTAGTGAGAGGTTTCACTCTTCTGAGAAAATTGCTTCAGCTGACTTACTTGTTTCAGGACCAACACTCCAGGCTTATGGGACTGGGTCTGAGAGGTACCTGAGCCATTTTCCTGGAGGTGGTGCTGGCAGGCGTTCCAGTGCCAACTTCCCTTCCTTTAGGTAGGGAGCAGGGGGATTTCCTCCAATGAGAACAAGCGAATGTGTTCTGAGAAGTGATGGTTTATAACAGTTGGCATCAGAAGTATACAAGTTTACTACCAAAACCAGGTTCTAATTTACCTGCAGGGAGGAGCAGTTACTTTCTGATTTCTAATAGTTTCCTGGTAAATATCCCATAAAATGTAATTTTGCATTTAAAACTGAAGCTTCACTGAATCATTTACGTAACATGTGTATTTGATTTATTTATATAATTATGTTTTATCCATTATCTGTGCTTCTTGAAATTTGAAGTATTTTTCTTTCACCAGAAGTGTGAATTTCAGAAGAGGACAGCTATACTTAGCATATTTCCAATTGTGAAGCTAGTAAAGTTAGTATCTGAGAGTGAAGGGACTTTTGCCATTCTCTTCAGCCTCCTTTCCACTTCCCCATTCTGGAGATACATCAAGAATCAGAGAGGTTAATAACTGGATCAAGGCCACATGGCCTAGTTTAATATTTTGTGTATTTAAATTTTTCAGGTTAAAACACGAAATGTGTGATCATCTGCACTGAGTGCTAATTATCTACCAAGTATTGCGTTAAGTGCATTACATCACACAATCTAATTTGGCCTGATGAATTAAAGGTAGGTGGTATCATATGTATTTTACAAATGAGAAAAGGAATTTATTTGTAGTGCAGGTTCAGTTATAGTTCAGAGTCAGTCTCAGACCTTCATTGGGCCCGGAGTGTTCTGTTGATTCTTTCTTTAACATAAGCACCTCATGACCACTACACCCTGCGTAACTCATTGAGCCAATTGTAGCCATCAGAGTGGAAGCACATCCACTGCTGATTTCCTTCCGCCATCTGCACCCACCTTCCTGTGTGTCCCAGGGGGTTCTGCCTCTCCCATCTCATCTCTTCGGAGACGTTTCCTTAATTTCCCGCTTTGTGTCTTTGCCCCTTCTTACTCCTCTCTCCCTCCGTGCCTACTTCTGTTAGTGTTTAATTGTATATTTTATGTAGCAAATGCTTACATAGTGCTAAGTGGCAGACATTGTTCTAAGTGCTTTACAAATACTAATGTACTTAATGCTCCTAATAATTCTGAAATAAATACTATTATTATCCCCATTTTATTTTATTATTTATTTATTTATTTATTTTGAGACAGGGTCTTGCTTGTTGCCCAGGCTGTAGTGCAGTGGCTCGATCATGGCTCATTGCAGCCTCGACCTCCCAGGCTCAAGGGATCCTCCCACCTCAGCCTCCCAAGTAGCTGGGATAACAGGCGTGTGCCACCCCTGCCCGGCTAATTTTTGTATTTTTAGTAGAGGTGAGGTTTCCCCATGTTGGCCAGGCTGGTCTTGAACTCCTGACCTCAAGTGATCCCCCTGCCTAGGCCTCCCAAAGTGCTGGGATTACAGGCATGAGCCACTGTGCCTAGCCCATAGTAACTACTTTTAACAGAGTTAATATCCAACTTGTTGAATCTGATGGACACTTGTCTTACCTTGCTTCTTTCTCTGTAGCATTTGAACTAGTTGGTCACTTCCTTCTTAAAGCTTTCTCTTGGTGTTTGCCCTTACCTTGTGGGCTGATTCCTCTGCCTGCCCTCTGAGTGTTGATATTCTTCAGGATTCTGTCCTTGCTCTTTTCTCTTGTCATTCTAAATATGCTTTTGGGTTGACCTCATCTGCTGCAACTTTGTCTTCCTTTTGTTTGTCAGTGACTTAAATGGCCATATCTCAGCTCAGCATTCTCTCTTGAGCTCTCTACTTTCATATTGTACTGTCTCCTGGAGAGCTCTGTGTGAATTTTTTTCTATACCTCTCTTCCATACCAAATAAATAAATCCTGCTTCTCTCCTGTTCCCCACATTTCAGTGAATGGTTTTTACCATCTGCTCAGTTACTCAAGTCACAGTCCTCATTATCATCCCAGACTCTCCTTCATCCATAAACAAGTCTCTGTCTTGAGTATATCTGTCTCCTTCTTTGTAGCACCATCGTCTTTTACCGAACTCCTGTATGAGCCCTTGAATTTGTCTTCCTGGTTCCAGTCTCATACCTTTCTCTTCCAGTCTGTGCTCCACAGTTAAGTAAAATGCGCAACTCTCTAAAAAAGCATAGCGTAAAAACTGTGGATTCTTTGACCCTGTTGATGGGAAATTTGCCAGACCATGTTACCTTGGAGGTTCTACTCTGAAAGCTGGAACAGGTCTCTACACAAACAAGGAATTGTAAAGCTGGAAAGGTATCATCAGTGTGCAGTTCTTTTGAATGGTATAGTATTAGCGGAGAGATGAAAGATGCTTTAATTCCCCACCCCAATCCAAAACCCACCCTCACTTATGTGAATAAAGTCTTAAGAAACCCATACAGTCATTGACTCTTCCATGTTTTTGTGGCAGGAGGAAGGAGTGTTAGTGATATACTGAGATGTTAGGTAATGGCTAATTCCACAGCTATTTTAAGGCACTGTGTCTGGCATTGGGGGTACAAGTGAGAGATATAAAAGGCAAGGTCTTTCTTTTTTTGAGACAGAGTCTCGCTCTGTCGCCCAGGCTGGAGAGCAATGGCACTATCTCGGCCCACTGCAACGAGCAAGGTCTTGATGTGCCTGCCTACCTGGGGACACTGTGCACATTTATAGAGATATAATGGGGACATTGAAATGTTTTATGATGAAAGAAATATTGAAATATAGTCTATATTTACAGGTTGACCTTTAAACAAGATATCATTTTTTCAAAGAAAAATATGAAAAAATGAAAAAGAATTCTTTCAAAATTAAGATAACAAGGTTTATTTATTTTAACTTTTAAGTTTGGGGGTACATGTGAAGGTTGTCACATAGATAAACTTATAGGGTTTTTTTGTACAGATTATTTCATTACCCAGGAATTAAGCCCAGTACCCAAGAGTTATCTTTTCTGTTCCTCTCCCTCCTCCCACCCACCACCCTCAAGTAGACCCCAGTGTCAATAACAGAAAAATTGGATTTATTCTACAAGTGTTATACATGATTCTGAAAGGTTAAAAGTTACTAAATAACCAGTTTGTATGTAGCTAGTAAAAGTTATTTGGATATGATGATCTAAGCAGTTTTGAGTACAAAGTGGTATTTAAGAACTTTTGCCATAAGTTATCTCACTGTCTTAGGATGGCAGGATTTTGGGGCTGAGGAAATTTGGCATTTGAACACGGAGAGCTCCAGACAGGTGCCCAACCAAAGCACAGAGTGCTTGTGAGTGTGCTTTTGAAGTAGAAAATTTAGATATGTGGTCTGTCAGAACATTTTTTTTTTTTTTGCCAAACATTTATTTATATTCTTCAGATTTATTTAATGGGATAGTGACATTTCAAATGATTTCTGAGAAATAGGCATAAAGTAGGGAATTTGGTATGTTTGGAGATGCAGCAGGTATGGGGGAGGAAACTTGAAAATGTGGGTAGGTATAGTATGATGCAAGTATTATCCCTGATGATACCTAATTATTTAGATTTCCTTATCTGGATCATAATTTTATTATCAACTGATTTATGGTAGTTAAACTCATTAAGATCATATAGATGAGTGGGTGCAGCAGTCTTAGGCCTTAGTAAACACTGTATTTTAAAACTGAGTAGGTGCCTGCTTCTTTTTGTAATCTTTGATTAAACCAAGTACAAAATTCAAAGCTTCATAGGTTAGACTTAAATTATTTTCATCATTCTCATTATGCAAAACAAATGTCATGTCTGGTAATAGCTTGTCTTCTCACTGCACTTTTTCTTGTATTACATTCTCTTTGCTAACTTGATGTGTACTTAAATATTGATCTGTGATCAAAATGGACACAATGTAGAAATTTATGACTACTTAAGTGTGATCTTTTTTCAATCTGAAATCTGAAGTTTACCTACAAGTTAGAATGCTGTCCTAGTATCAAGAGTCTTGTACACTCATATGTATAAACTACTTAGAATTGGTTAGTCAAATGATTTTTAGGGAAAATATGTGAGCCAGAAGCATGTCATTACTGTCAGTGCTCAATGATGTAGAATAGCATGGTGGTGCAAAAAAAGTAATAAAAGAATTTGTTACAAAATGCTTTGTATTATAGTTTTAAAAAACATAGATGTAACTTATGAGTTAATTACTGATAATATTATAAAAGATGTTTCTTGGAGTTAGTTTTCCGCCAGTACACGACTGTCTGGAGGAAGGAAACCCAGATGACTGCTGGGGAATAAGGAGAGAGGCCAGTTTGGGGGGCTGAACCTTTGTTGAAGATGTAGGAAGATGTTAAGTTAAATATACAGAGTTTGTGGATAAAACTTTGTCTTTTATCATAGGCTAATATGAATGAAGACATTTAATTTGGCCAAAAGATGGCATGTTTCGCTGTATGGTATTTATAGTTTTGATTATGGTGGCGTTGTAGAACCTACTTGCATTTATGATAAATGTAGGTACAGTAGAACCCCTGCCCCGCCTCAGTTTCAGCTTTCCATGGTTTCAGTTTCAGCGGTTTCAGTTACCTGCGATCAACTTTGGTATAGAAATATTAAATGGAGGCCGGGCGTGGTGGCTCATGCCTGTAATCCCAGTACTTTGGGAGGCCAAGGCGGGTGGATCACGAGGTCAGGAGATCGAGACCATCCTGGCTAACATGGTGAAACCCTGTCTTTATTAAAAATACAAAAAATTAGCCGGGCATGGTGGTGGGCGCCTGTAATTCCAGCTACTCAGGAGGCTGAGGCAGGAGAATGGCGTGAACCTGGGAGGCGGAGCTTGCAGTGAGCTGAGATGGTGCCACTGTACTCCAGCCTGGGCGACAGAGTGAGACTCTGTCTCAAAAAGAAAGAAAAATGGAAAATTCCAAAAATAAACAACTCCTAAGTTTTTAATTGTGTACCCTTCTGAGTAGCATGATGAAGTCTTTCACTGAGCTGCATTGTCCCATCCAGGACATAAATTATTCCTCTGTCCAGCATACCCACGCTATAGATGCTACCTGCCCATCAGTCATTTTGTAGCCATCTTATGGTTATCAGGTCAACCGTGGCAGTGTCAATGTGCTTGTGTTCCAGTCACCCTTGTTTTACTTCAGAATGGCTCCAGAGTGCAAGAGTAGTAGATTTGGATATGCCATAGATAAACAGGAAAATGCTTCTTTTAAATGGAAAGGTGAAAGCTCGTAAAGAAAGAAAAAAGTTTGTGTATTGAGATATACACCTTATAAATAAATCGCAAGTATTATTTGTGGTAAGAATGAGTCTTCTGTCAAATTGTGGGGAAGGAAAAACAAATTTGTGCTAATTTTGCTGTTGTACCACAAACTGCAAAAGTTACAGCCACAGTGCCCGATGGGTGCTTAGTTAAGATGGAAAATACATTAAATTTGTGGGTGGAAGACATGGATAGAAACGTGTTCCAACTGACAGCAATGGGGTTTGGTACTGTGCATGGTTTTGAGTGTCCACTAGAGGTCTTGGTACATATCCCCAGGATGAAGGGGGACTACTGCATAGAAAAAATGTTTCCCAAATTTGTTATAAATTGAAATGATTGTGAAATATCAGATGTGAAACTGTTAACTCTGTATTTCAGCCTTAATTCCATCTCCTTTGTCAAATATAACTTGATTTGAAACCAAAATTTAGTATCATAGTCACCGAATAAGTTACATTTGTTTTCTTCATTTTTTTTTTTTTTTTCCTTCCTGTAGATTTACCTTTTTGAGATTGGGTGCAGTTTTCCAAAATACTTTTTCTAATACTCTTCCAAAGATCTCAACCTTCCTTTACAGTTTGAACTCCTGTTTGTATTGCTTGCTTCCCTGATAGAAATCTGAATTTTTATAATTCCTATTATTTCTTTTTTGCATTGCCTTAACAGGCATGGGTCTTTGAAAGCCCTGGAGCGCCTTGTGTGAACCCTGCCATTGGTATGCTGTGATGCTTTGCCTGTCCTGTGCTCAGGTTTATTCGTGATGGATAAGGCTCCCTTCCTATCACATGTACACTGCTCTAGCAAAGAGAATAGACAAATTCTTTTCAGTTCTGATGTTGTGCAGGGTTTGTTTTGTTTTTTTTTTCCCTTTAAGGAAAAGAATGTTGGTGGTGTATATCAGAAAAGATTGTTTACACCCTTTCTATCCCTTTCCTTTCAAACCAGGCAGGATTGAGTACACTTCTAACTCCACTGGAATATGAAAAAAGATCCCTTTTCAGCTTTCCAGAAATTTTTTAAAATGTAAAAGAATGTAGGAAATTGCCAAATCAGTTAGTTAATCAGTGACAACTGCAGTAAGTACACGAAGTGCATGCTTCTAACAAGAGCAGCTGGCTGTTTGCTGCTTTCTCGGCCTCTCTGCATGCTTGCCCTTGCCTCACCTCTGCCTCCTCCTCCAGAGGTTCAGTGTCAGCCTTATAGGAGCTGGTGATTGCCAGGGGGTCCCCAGACAGAGCATGGCCACAGGGCAGCTCCTTCCTTCCCTTCCTTCTGTTCCACCCTCACTTTTTGTAGGCTTCTGTGTGTGTATGTCAAGTCAGTAGCTTGAAATAAGTCTAGAATAAGTGGGAAAATCTTTCCTAATGGTGATTTTTAAAAATCAAGCTAATAAACATGGTGTCATTAACCTTTATACACCACCCTGGGCTTTACAAAACTCAGGATATTTTATAATATTAAGCAAGATACATACTAGCAATCAGCAAATTTTGTAAACTGTGCATGACTCTTCCATAAGTCTGCACTGTAAGCATTCTTGCCAGGTGGGTTGAAATATATTTCTGAAATTTAATTTTTTTCCTGTCCAAAATAAGTTACTTTAACAATTTTCATTTACTTATTTCTAGACCTAGCTCTTCATTTGATTTTCTTCTTTATCATATTACAATTAATTAGGATAACATTCAAAAGATATGAGATCTGGTGCGATGGCTCATACCTGTAACCCCAGCACTTTAAGAGGCCGAGGCAGGAGGATTGCTTGAGCCTAGGAGTTCAAGACCGGTTTGGGCAACATAATGAGACTTTGTTTCCCAGGAAAAAAAAAAAAATTTTAGCTGGGTGTGGTGGTACACAACTATAGTCCCAACTACTTGGGAAGCTGTGGTGGAAGGATCACTTGAGCCCAGGAGTTGGAGACTGCAGTGAGCTGTGATTGTGCCATTGCACTCCAGCCTAAGTGACAGAGTGAGACCCTGTCTCTTAAAAAAAAAAAAAAAATAGATATGGGATAGATACACATGTTTTACACAGATACATATTTGATCTACACCTAGATATGGTATATATGGATACATGTTTGTCGTCATTTCTGTTTTGCCATACAATGTTGAGTGCTTCAGGTGCTATTAGAATGTGTGCCCATATGTTGCTAGGCCATGTTGTGTACATGGAATGAAGACCCTGCTGGACATATTTTCTTGGTGTCTGCACTGGGGCAGCAGGTCAGCTGTCTCCACGTTAGGGTCAAGGTGCTGGCCACCTTCTCAGTGGGCTTAGCTTTTAGGAGTTAGCTTCAGAGAGTGGTATTTGAATTTTGAATTGCAGGGTGTAAAGGCCATTCTCTAAAGGACATAAATTTCCATGATCCTTGTGCTTTTGTGGCATAACTTATGTATGGGGTAATATACTCCTTTTGACCACTTAGGAAAAAGCTAGTGCTGTGGGCATGCACTTAGTATAAGCTGTTAGCCAAGTGCTATTTCATTAGTTGCCTTGAAAGGAAACATATTAGCGTCAATACTGCATGAAGGAACAGAAGAACAACTTTTTTTTTTTTTTTTTTAATCATAAAGGCTACTCAGAATATCCAGACTCTTCAAAGTTATGTAGAAATAACTGAAAGATTTCTGCAAGAAACCTGTGAAATAGTATGTTATGTAACATAGCATTAGATATTAATGTTAACTGCATTTTTTTGACTTGCACAAATGATTGGCAAACAGATGGGCATATCTTTAAAATTAACCATCTTTAGATACCCACTCCTCGTAAACTGTTACAGATTAAATTTTTCACTAAGGGCTGTTCATAATTCTTTGAATGAAGTCAGTATTGTTTATTTGTCAGACGCAAATGTCAAGACTACTTTCTTTAAGTGACATATCTTTGTATTACTTTGTAATATTATTTGTAACATGTGTCATTTGTTGTTGATCCATTATATTAACCGAGTGGTCAGTGTGTGCTGTGCTATAGGAGGAGCTCAGAGTCTGAGAGCAGGACTTCCCAAACTTTCACATGCACAGGAATCACCTGGGGCCCTTGTTAATAAAAGGCAGATTCTGGTGCAGGAGGTCTGAGGTGAGCCTGAGACTCTGTGTCTCTTACCAGCTCCCAGGGGTGCCGGTGGTCCTGTCTTTCAGGACTCCACTTCACATGGCCAGGGTCCAGTCTCCAGAAAGAGAGGGAGCTGAACACATAAGGACAGTAGAGTGCTTGGCACTTTTGTAGCTTCTGCTCATGTTGATGTGGTGCTAGTGCCAGTGAGGGCTTTGGAATCAGCCTGAAGAGGGAGGGTTGAGGGTCAGGAAGCTTCCAGAGATGGGTTTTAACAAAGGAACTGAGATGAAAAAGAGGCCAGGTTGTACAGTGAGGGGATAAGGAGGCCAGAGAAGAGACCATGGGTGTGAAGGCGAAGAAAGTGTGAGATAGCTGATGGATGGTTGGTAAACTTTCAGTAGTTTAATGTACCTAATGGGGGTGTTTGTGAGTGCTTCAGGGGACAGAGGGAAGGGAGTTAAGGGAGTTGAGAATGGACAGGTCAATAAGGATTTGATTATTAATACCTTCAAGCATGCTGGAGCATTTGGAGTGGAACCTGAAAGCTATGGGAGGTCCTTTAAGGATTTTAATCAGGGAGCGGTATGATGTAATCTGTGTTTTATAAGATCATTCAGTTGGTAGTGTGAAAGCGTTGAGACCAGACTTGGGAGAACCGATTAGATTTCTAATTTTTTGTGGTTCACTAAACCATGAAGGCCTGATTACTTCAGAGCTAGTGTAAACAGGGAGGAGGAGGTAGACCCATAAATATCTGGGAGAGAGCATTAGCAGGTTGGGAAATGCACTGAATATGTGGGATGTACTGGGGCATTTATTCAAACTGTGAGCTGCATGAAGACAGGGCCACATCTGTTTCGTTCAACACTGTATACACAGTGTCTGTTAACCTTGAATATTTTTTAAATGAATGATGACAGGAAGGATCTAGGCTTATTTCCCATTTTTTGGCTAGGTCGAAGAGGTAGATGGGGATGATGTTGCTGTCATAGGGAATGCTAACATAAGGCGTAGCGTTGCCCTATACGATGTCAGTGGTTTTCCTTATTAAAAATGTGTCTCTTCTGTTAATATCAGCAAAATGGGAGATAACCTAGTAATATGAATGGAGGTTACCAGTGCAATCCTTATTACTTTCTATGGTTTTATTTTTAATATGATGCTTGGGGACAAACAGACCTTAGAAGGACTTCACATACTTCTTTTTTTTTTTTTTCTTAATCTTTTTCTGAATTTTATATAGTTGAGAATTATTCTTAACAGATTGAAAATTATTTATGAAGAAATAGGAATATATGTTGGGAGATAATACAGAAAGGAGACATAGGTTGTAAGTATAGTTAACATAAAATATGATATATGGAAACATACCATATATTTCATCCCAAAGGGTAAATATGGACCTTTAAAAGAATACTAATCTCCGAAAGAGGAGAAAATATTTTTTTATGAAAGAGGATTGCTGCTATTTAATACGGTCTTTGTTAAAACATGTTACCTCTAAGAAGAAATATATAGGAGTGCTATCCATAGAATTTTCTGCAGTGATGGAAATGTTCATTATGGGCACTATCAAGTAGGTAGCCACCAACCACATGTGGCTTTTGAGAACTTGAATGTGACTTGTACGACTGAGGAACTGAATTTTAAGTTTTATTTAGTTTAAGTAGTTTAAATAGCAACATGTGGCTGGTGGCTGCTGGATTACACAGTACAGTCATAGAGTATTGGCAATGTCCTAGCATACTAATAAGGAAGAAAATGTGGTCTTGACCAGGAAGAAAACGTGGTCTTGGCCCCGCTGGCCAACCCAGGGGCTTCAGGAAGGGCATCATTTGACCCATGAAGCAAATACGGAAAATACTTTGTGGTGAACTGATATGCTGGTGTTGGTGACTTGGGGGGCACTTCCTGATTCTTTATCCAGGTTCTTGTCAGTTGGATAGATGTCGTCTTCACCAGCAAGCATTGGCCCTGCTAGATGTTCCCAAGTGGCTGTCGAGGGCTGGGTTGTGGGTGGGGCAGGGGGAGGAGATTGCTGTTAACTGGCTTCAGGATCTAGCTGAAAGGACTTTCACTTTGAGTGGAAACTCAGCAGTGTGAACCCTTTATCTTCGGTCTGTCCACCTACCAGTGTGTGGATTCTTTGCCCCTCTTGATATGTTTTGTAGCCTTGATGATTGAGAGGTGTCTCTATGGATTATGATGAGGGTTGTGATGTGCTGTTTTTTCAGCTGCACGATGCTTCCTTGGAAATTCTGATTCATGCTCCACCCTCATCCCCAGAATCATTACCACAGCTGTGTTCTATACCTTACGCTCTTTGGAGGTAGAAGAGAGAAATTTGAATAGAACAAATTTCTATTTGAAATTTGAATAGAACAAATTTCTATTTGAAATTTGTTTGATTTTGAACAAATTCAAACCATAAACAGCAAAATAGTCTTCAGGTTCCAATAGGCAATATTCTATGATTTCACTGTTGCCCACATGTTGGCTGTTTATCAAAAAAGTTTCCCTTGGATGACATTTTACTTACACAATTGGACGTATAGTGGTTGAGCTATAGGGGATACTTTGCATGCGAAAGATGGTATATATTCGCCTATCTCCTTGCTAGGTTTCTAGCCCATACCTGTAACACAAAAAGGTTCTGTGTCACTACCAAATTAAAACTCAGCTATACAAATACCATTCTACTTTGAGAAGAGTGTAGTAAATAATTGTTTATGTTGTTTTGAAAGGTCAGAAAATCACAATATATAAAATAAATGTAGTAAGTAAAAATTTTAAATGAGTTATGATTAACAAATTTTATATATACATATATTTTTTCAAAATATTAATGTTTTCGGTGACATTTCTTTCATCTTGGTTTCTTGCGCACCCATTGCTTTTATCATTGATTCTGTGCTTGGATCTGCCCATTTTTCATTTGGCTATTTTCCAGTAAAATTTACCAATAGCTCCAATTTGGTGTTGATATATGCTTGTTTCCTAAAAGTAATATATGGTATAATTTAAAAACATTTTTGGAAAGGAAATTCACTTCTATTTGATGATGGCAGCATTGTTTTAGTGATTCTCTGAATAAAACAGACTTGATGTAGGCCTTTAATATTTTGTCCTCGCTAGTAAGCTGCCATTTCAGTCATTCATTTCTTTCATCTTTGGGAACTGTCACTAAAATGTTTGGTAGAAGAAGTTTACTCCTCTCAGTCTATAAAAGGATTTTTTTCATCAGTTAAATGAGGAGGGATTTGGATTAGAAGGTCTTCAGAGTGCTTGCTAACTCTAAAATGTTTGTAATTGGTTTCACAGTGTGCCTCTAATGTTGATGATTCTGTTAGTTGAGTGGTCTCATTGTGACCCCTCCTCACCCCCAAACGCATGCATCTTCTGAACCGTCCTTTCGTTCACATCTCAGAAAATGCTAGCCAATAGGGCACTGAGTAGAAACTTGAATTACTATGTCTCCATTATATGCATCTGTACCGTTTGCTTCATATTCTCACATTTAGTTAGACTATTCCTTATCAGAAGTTACTGAGAAGTATTTTGTAAAATGGTAACTGATGTTTTTAATAACATAAGCCCTGAATCTTAGTTCTTATTTAGGAGATTCATCATTTACAGATATATAAGCTCCATGAGGACAAGAGGGAATTTTGTTTTATTCACTGATCTCTCTCCAGCTCTTAGACTAGTGCCTGGATCACAGCAGTGCTCAGTAAATATTCAAATACATTTTGAATAAATGATTGTGATTTGAGAGTTAATTTTTATGTAAAGCCAAATAAAACATAAATGCAACTCAAATGTTTATTACCCAGGTGATAATTATGAGACTTAAAAAAATGTCATTGCTAATTTGTTATTTCTGTTTCTTCTTTTTAAATACTTTATGCTGTCCAGTATGGAAGCCACAGCCCCATATGTACATTTTTTCACTTGAAATGTAGCTAATAGGAATTGAGATATACTGTAAGTATAAATTACATACTGGGTTTCAAAGACTCAATACCAAAATATGTGAACTAGCTTATTCATTTTTTCATATTGATTACCTGTTGAAATGACAGTATTATGCATTTATTGGGTTAAATAGAAATTGATAAAATGGATTTCACTCTTTTGGTCTCCTTTTAAAATGTAGCTACTAGAAAACTAAAAATTACATGTAATGGCTCGCATTTGTGGCCCATTGAACAGCGTTCATCTAGACACAGAAAATCTAGATATTGTCTGTAGACAAGGGAGAAGCTTTCAAAATAGGGCTTTGAATGAATATCTTTTATAGAAACACAAAATTATACGTTGCAGCTGCGACTTGGGAAAGTGGGCTTTCAGATGGTCTTGATCAAATTTAAAAAAAGGACCAAAACAAATTAATTAGATTAGCTCAAATCAGAAATATGAAATGCAGCTACCAGATGGATTCCTGGCATAGTTGCCAGCTGGGTCTTGAGGTCAGAAAAGGGGCAGGAAGGCGTTGGTGGCTGTCCCAGTGAGTGGTCACTAATGACAGACTACAAAGCCAGTTTTTGAACTTCCCTGCCTGGACCTTACCTGAGCATGATTGTAGTTGTGGTGAGTGACATGCTTAGTTGATACCATATAATGCTGGCGTTTTTCATGCCTCTGGGAGATGGACACTTAGTAGAAGGGTGTAGGGAACAGGAAGAGGAGTACAGCCAAGGGTCAGTATGGTTACTGTCAGGGAGGGCTGTTTTTTCCCTACTAATGCCGTTAGGCAACTTGTCCTTCTTCTGAATCTTAAGCTGATAAAAAGTAAGCACCAACTTCATCGCCACTTCTCCAAGCTTGATCTGGCTCTGCCTCTCTGCCTCTGGGCTCAGTGGGCTTGCAACAGAAGGTCACCAGTGGGCTAAGCCATCCACTCCCTCTCGGATCACTTTTACCTGGAGCTGGCCTGGAGCCCCATCCAGTCAGTAGCATTTCTTCCCGTAACAGTTGGCAGACCCTGGAGGATGAAGCTGCTCCCCAGGACACATATGTAGATGTGACTTTCCTTAAGCTAATTTGAAAGGTTGTTTTGGTAAGTGGTTGGTCTGCATGGCTGGTTTAAGCTATTATCAAGTCCATTCCAGTATTTATTTCTTTCAAAGTTAAAATGAGCCTTGAATAAATGACAACTGACTGCTTAGCCTTCTTAGGAGTGTATTTAATTTTATGAATATTTGTTGCAACTGGCACTGGAGATGTCTACTTCTCTTTATTTTGGATTTTAAAATAGTTGCATAGTAGAGCAGCGTGTTTTCAGTAAAATGGCTTTCATGTTCACCTTATTTTCACCCATCTGACCTCTGCATTTGGAGAAAGTAGATCAGAAAATTCATGGCAGTTTGCGGCGGAGTGAAGAGACCTTTGACTTTAGCTGACAGCTGTCACCTGAAAACTACAGACCTGGAGACCCTCTCAGGTGTTATGTCTGTAGTTCTGACAGTGAACAGGAATGTTGTTTACATTTCCTGTAAGCAAAATTCTCCCCTTGTTAGGAATGTGTTAGAATAGGGCAGGCAGAAACAGAATTTTTATGTGTCTTACTGGTAAGTTCTCAGGAGTGTTGGTTAGCCCATTTTTCATTCCCATGCTCTTATGGAAGCGTGTCAGTAGAATTTATGAGTGTGCCTGTTTATAGCATCACTTTGGAAATTCTTCAAGATACTGTTTTTTCAAGTGGGCTAGTATCACACAATGCTTAATATCCTTATAAAAGAGAAAAAAATGAGTGAAATTCCAAAGATGTTTGAGATTTCAGTCATTTTCTCTATATGAATTAGTTCTTTATTAGGCCGTTGATTTAATTAGCACTCAACAAAAACACTTTCCTGTTTAGATTGTCAAAGCATTCTTTAAATTAGTTATTTTAATCTGACACAGGGTCGTTAGGAAGACTTTGAATAAAATGCAGCATGTTACATAGTGTATACTGTGCACTGGAAGCACTTAGGGTGCGAACACAAGTGCCTGCCCACTTGTCTCCCTACCTGCTTAGGTCCTGCCTTATCCCAAAAGGACTTAAGGCAATGGTGAAGAGAGCGTATTTTGAACTTTATTCTGTTAAAATAATTGTCAGTTCTGGAGAAAGTTGTGTTTCTAGTTATGAGAATAGTCATTGTCTACAAAGTATCCACTCAACTAGTTTCCTCTTGAGTGGTCACATGGGATTCTGGTCCACCAGAGCCCAGCGTGCCTGCGGGTGAGTAATGAGCCTGGTAATTGGGCTGCTCTGTGTCAGTGCAGACTGGGACCATGGTAGGCTCAGAGCCATGAGTGAAATTGGTCCTCTTGGAGAATGAAAGCTTTTCTTTTAGTCTCCTTCTGAATCTTGTATATTTCTGCCATTAAACATAATGAAATTATGTATTTATTGTCCTGTTCTCAAAGTTGCTTTTCAACATCATTATGAACACTTTCTCGTTAGATGCCTCTGTTGCAGTTACATAGTTGTATGTGGGCTGTAAATATCTAATTCGTATGAAATGACCGATTTTGGTATTTGTATAATCCTCTAGTCAATTTAACTAAGTTGAGCTTTTCACAGCCCTTGGTGCTGCTGTTGCTCATCTGATTACACTGCTCAGGGGAATAAGGTTAAGGGCGGGCTGTTGGTAACCAGAGCATTTCTAGGGCTTTAGTTTAGCAGATGAGCTGCTTGGCTATATTCATACATCTGCTTGCCTGCTGTGGCAGCTGCTGCTGCTTCATGTTGTGTTCTTTTGTTCTGTTCCATTCAAGAATGGAACGCTAGGAAGTGTAGTGAATGGATTAATTTAAGGTTAAGGTTAGTGTTTTGCTTGCTTTCTAAGTAACTGATCATAATGATGCTTCTGGTAGAAACTAATGAGTTTCTCTTAAAGTGAACTAAATTTATAAAATACAGCTCAGTGAGGGAGCTAGATTAGTATTGTTGATGGGGACCAAATTCAGATGTACAAAATACTGGCAGTTTTATCTTCGGATCCTAATTCTTTGTTTTTTTCCTTCTTCTCTCCCACCCCCAACTCCCTTCTAGGACCTATATCCAGACTTTGCCTGACACTGCAGGGTCCAAGAGAATTAAAGAAATATGGAATGACATGAAGAAGATTAGTTGAGGATTATAGGCTTTGAGGGCAAACACCTCAGTGAAGTGAAGCACAGGCAAGCTCCTGAGCTGTGGTTTGGAGGAGCCGTGTGTTGGAAGAAGATGGCAGATCCAGGAATGATGAGTCTTTTTGGCGAGGATGGGAATATTTTCAGTGAAGGTCTTGAAGGCCTCGGAGAATGTGGTTACCCGGAAAATCCAGTAAATCCTATGGGTCAGCAAATGCCAATAGACCAAGGCTTTGCCTCTTTACAGCCATCCCTTCATCATCCTTCTACTAATCAAAATCAAACAAAGCTGACACATTTTGATCACTATAATCAGTATGAACAACAAAAGATGCATCTGATGGATCAGCCGAACAGAATGATGAGCAACACCCCTGGGAACGGACTTGCGTCTCCGCACTCGCAGTATCACACCCCACCCGTTCCTCAGGTGCCCCATGGTGGCAGTGGTGGTGGTCAGATGGGTGTCTACCCTGGCATGCAGAATGAGAGGCATGGGCAATCCTTTGTGGACAGCAGCTCCATGTGGGGCCCCAGGGCTGTTCAGGTACCAGACCAGATACGAGCCCCCTACCAGCAGCAGCAGCCACAACCACAGCCACCGCAGCCAGCTCCGTCAGGGCCCCCTGCACAGGGCCACCCTCAGCACATGCAGCAGATGGGCAGCTATATGGCACGTGGGGATTTTTCCATGCAGCAGCATGGTCAGCCACAGCAGAGGATGAGCCAGTTTTCCCAAGGCCAAGAGGGCCTCAATCAGGGAAATCCTTTTATTGCCACCTCAGGACCCGGCCACTTGTCCCACGTGCCCCAGCAGAATCCCAGCATGGCACCTTCCTTGCGTCACTCGGTGCAGCAGTTCCATCACCACCCCCCTACTGCTCTCCATGGAGAATCAGTTGCCCACAGTCCCAGATTCTCCCCGAATCCTCCCCAACAAGGGGCTGTTAGGCCACAAACCCTTAACTTTAGTTCTCGGAGCCAGACAGTCCCCTCTCCTACTATAAACAACTCAGGGCAGTATTCTCGATATCCTTACAGTAACCTAAATCAGGGATTAGTTAACAATACAGGGATGAATCAAAATTTAGGCCTTACAAATAATACTCCAATGAATCAGTCCGTACCAAGATACCCCAATGCTGTAGGATTCCCATCAAACAGTGGTCAAGGACTAATGCACCAGCAGCCCATCCACCCCAGTGGCTCACTTAACCAAATGAACACACAAACTATGCATCCTTCACAGCCTCAGGGAACTTATGCCTCTCCACCTCCCATGTCACCCATGAAAGCAATGAGTAATCCAGCAGGCACTCCTCCTCCACAAGTCAGGCCGGGAAGTGCTGGGATACCAATGGAAGTTGGCAGTTATCCAAATATGCCCCATCCTCAGCCATCTCACCAGCCCCCTGGTGCCATGGGAATCGGACAGAGGAATATGGGCCCCAGAAACATGCAGCAGTCTCGTCCATTTATAGGCATATCCTCGGCACCAAGGGAGTTGACTGGGCACATGAGGCCAAATGGTTGTCCTGGTGTTGGCCTTGGAGACCCACAAGCAATCCAGGAACGACTGATACCTGGCCAACAACATCCTGGTCAACAGCCGTCTTTTCAGCAGTTGCCAACCTGTCCTCCACTGCAGCCCCACCCGGGCTTGCACCACCAGTCTTCACCCCCACACCCTCATCACCAGCCTTGGGCACAGCTCCACCCATCACCCCAGAACACCCCGCAGAAAGTGCCTGTGCATCAGGTAAGGGGACACAGAGCCTGCCTCTGCATTGCAATGTGAAATTCAATATGGCTAACTTGTGTAATCGAATTTTTCTTTAAACTATGAAAATCTTTTCCATTATGAGTGCCTTAATTTTTATTTGTTATTGGCTTATGCATTTATTTTATTCAGGCAAGAATTCTTGAATCTCCCTGTCCCAGGGATTGTGCTAGATGTTAAGGGTATGTAGATAACTAAGACTGGGTCCCTGCCGACAAGGAGCTAGGTCGCCACTAGCAGGGAGATGGACAGAGACTCAGAATGCTCATGAGACAAATGCTTTTGTTTCCTTCTCTGAATTCTTTTTTATTCTTTTTCTTTCTCTGTGTGTGTGTGTTTTAAAAATACACTGACACTTGGTTTCTAGCAAAGGTTTATGTGTGTGTGGTAGTCTCCTCCATCTCTCCTTTTATATTGATATTTTTCTTGGGAAGCTGCAAAATGTATACTTCTGTGACACTTATTTTACTAACTGTTGAATTTGTTAATATGAGTTTAAATTGCAAACTGTAGAAAATCACAGTAAATGATAATTCACAGAAGATGTTTGGTCTCTAAAAGATTTGGGTACCCTGCACTGAAGTAGGGAATCTTCCTTTTTTGTAAGCTGATGTTTTTGTTATCATTTAGAACTTATAAAAGAACAGATTTAAGTTTTAAATTATCATATTCACAAAGACATCTTTCCATTATAAATTTTGCTGTTTATGCCCTAGATCTGTGAAAGATAAATTAATGTCTATGTATACAGATTATTCTTAGTGCTATTCAAAAATATATACTTATTATCTACCAGAATTACAGTTCTGTTTTTGGGGTGCACAGTAGCTGATTTTAGTGCTATAAAGCATAGTGATTGTTTTGATGCACTTATTATCAATTTTGGGGAAATAAGACCTCATGTGAAAATACAAAAGAGTGAAAGACCAGGCATGATTATGTGACAAGTGTCCAGAGAGAGGAGATAACCTGTAGTTGAGGGTGCTTGGAATTTGGGTAGGCCTTACCCAGGGAGGTGAACCCAGGTCAGCAGTTCAGATTGAGGGGTGGTTTGCTAAACAAGGGCACAGGAAGTCAAGCTTGCTGCAGGTAATAGGTTGGAAAGTATCAGTCAGGGCCAGATTGTTGTGATCTTGGATTCCTTTTTAAGGAATTTGGACTTAAAAGGAGGGGGAAGCCAGTGATATTGATTAGACAGTCCACAGGACAGATGGAGAAGCAGAAGATGAAGTATGAACCTGTCGTCCAGGCCTTTGAGGACAGTTTGGACCAGAAGGGTCAAACTGAGAGCAGAAGGGATTGAAAGCAGTGTTGAAAGTAAAAGGGTTTGGTCAGTAAACAAAGCCACTCAGGGCATCTCAGAGCAGCTTTTTTTTTTTTTAGTGGTGATAATTGTCTTCTATGATTTTTGTCAGTTCATTACAAAAAAAAAAGAAAAAAAAAGTATTTTAGGCCGGACATGGTGGCTCATGCTTGTAATCCCAGCACTCTGGGAGGCCGAGGCAGGCAGATCATCTGAGGTCAGGAGTTCAAGGCCAAACTGGCCAACATGGTGAAACCCCATCTCTTTTAAAAAATACAAAAAATTAGCTGGGCATGGGTGGTGCACACCTGTAGTCCCAGCTACTCGGGAGGCTGAGGCAGGAGAGACACCTGAACCCGGGAGGTTGATGTTGCAGTGAGCTGAGATCATGCTACTGCACTCCAGCCTGGGCAACAGAGTGAGACTCCATCTCAAAAAAAATTTTTTTTGTTGTTTTTTGTTTTAGTTTCAGCCAGGCATTTAATATAGAGCCTCTGAAGCTTCGTCCTAAGCTGGGCTGGGGGAGTGGAGGTCAGGAAGACTCCTGGGACCACAGGACAAGTAGTGGCTTCAGGAAAGTTGCCCTCAGCCGGTGGGCAGGGCAACTTCCCTGAAGACTTTGGTGATCCTCATATAACCACCCTTGGTGATTCTTACATAACCTCAGGGCAAAATGCCTCTCCTCAGAGCAGACCAAAAGTACTGTCCCTGAGGCCAGCAGACATGGGAGGCTTTTAGGACAGAAATGAATGTGACTTAGTTTTTAGGAATTATTATTCCCTGGAAAGTTTCTTAATAAGCAAGGGATATTTTAGAGCAGTGGTTTCTCAGACTTCTCATTCTGGCATCCTCTGTCTTCACCAGAGGGCGAGCACTGTTTGGAGACCCGCTGTGATTATAATCTGATCTCTGGATGAGAACTGTTGCTGTCCTCCAGCTTTCCTGGGTTTTAAGAGTACAGATACCTCAATGGCTTTTTCAGAGGACATGTGTGAGTCTGTGGCATGTGAGCCCTTGAGCAGTGGAGGCTCCATGCATGCTGTGTCCTGTGCTAGACTTCAGGAGAGCCCACATGCATTCCCTCCTTCTTTGACTATGTCATAGGCAAACTCAGGATCTTTACAGGGATGTAAACTAGGACATTTGAGGTATTTTCATTCTAAGTACAATTATGTTTTCCATTTTGCTCATTATTATTTGCTTTCTTATTTCTGCTTAACTTTGCATTCTCTTCAGATTTTGAAACACTCACTTTTGAACATAAGGCTATGGCGGTGTGAAGTCTTAGGCACAGAACATAGACTTTAAAGGTAGAAAGGTATGTGGAGCCCAGCTCTATCATTTATTAACCTGGTGATCTTAGGCAAAGCGTTTAACTTCTGTTTACCTCAGAGTTTGTATTAGTTAAGCAGGAAAAATAGCACCCACCACAAAGGGTGTTAAATTAAGTGGGCTTAACATAGACGGAGTGCCTGGTATAATGTCCACTCCATGGTATATATATTAATTCTTTTCTAATTTTAGCTTCTGATCTCCTGAAGTGCAAACCTTGCTACATAATTATGTCATTTCCCATGTAGTTACAGTGTAAAATTAACTTTGTTTATTATTTATTGCTTTTTGAGATGAAGTCTCACTCTGTTGCCAGGCTGGAGTCAGTGGTGCAATCTTGGCTCACTGCAGCCTCCGCCTCCCAGGTTCAAGTGATTCTCCTGCCTCAGCCTCTTGAGTAGCTGGCACTACAGGCATGCACCACCATGCCCGGCTAATTTTTGTATTTTTAGTGGACACTGGGTTTCATAAAAATTAACTTTATTTTTCAGGATAGGTTAAATATTATGTAATACAGCCTTAGTTATGAAATAACTAAATTTGATTTGTGCAAATATTATCCCCCTTTTAGCTTGTGTTGCCACATGTGAGGAGGATAATGATATGGGTAATTCAAAATACTATCCTACACCTTTAAAATCTCTGTCTCTGAATGATTGACATTCTACCCTAGGAAATATTTTTATTTAATTATGTTTTACTTTAGAGCTACTAAAACTATTTCAAATTTTATATATGATGGAGTAGTGGCTCAATACTATACCAGGTATCAGGGAAGATACCAGATTAGGTTGAAATGTCCATTTAACTTGATAATGGAATTATCACGTTCAGGTAGACTTAACTCATTCTTGAGTTTTTTGTTTTTTAAAAATAGAAATTATGCTCTTTATGTGTTTCTTGACTTCTGAATGGATATTTCCTAAATTATGAAACATGTGTAAGTATCTTTAAAGATAAGTTTAACTTTATATTGAAAAGTCAACAAAGAAAAAATATTAGAACAAAAAGGCCACAGTTCATCCGATGAAAATGTGAAAAATTACACATTTTGGTGTATGGACACTTCTTTAATGGAAGTGCTAGACTTTCGATTATTTGATAAGATTTACAGGGAAGGGAAAAACCCTAGCTTATATTTCTTTTTCAATAGCTAATTAGAACAGTTTTTCTCAAACCTTTTCATCTCAGACCTCTACACATTCTTAAAAATTGTTGGGGACTCCAGAGTGTGTATTAGCTATGTGAGTTATATGTATTGATATTAACTGTCTCAGAACTTTTTAATTTTTTAATTATTTATGTATTTATGTTTTTATTTATTTTTGAGACAGTCTTACTCTTCTGCCCAGGCTAGAGGGCGGTGGCGCGTTCTTGGCTCACTGCAACCTCCTCCTCCCAGGTTCAAGCAATTCTCCTGCCTCAGTCTCCCTAGTAGTTGGGATTTCACTACTAGTAGAGATGGGGTTTCACCATGTTGGCCAGGCTGGTCTTGAACTCCTGACCTCAGATGATCCACCCGCCGTGGCCTCCCAAAGTGCTGGGATTACAGGCATGAGTCACCGCGCCCAGCTAAAATATTGATGAAAGTTTAAAATATTGATTTGTTAATTATTTAAAAATAATAAATCGGCTGGGCGCGGTGGCTCAAGCTTGTAATCCCAGCATTTTGGGAGGCTGAGACGGGCGGATCACAAGGTCAGGAGATCGAGATCATCCTGGCTAACATGGTGAAACCCAGTCTCTACAAAAAAATACAAAAAAACTAGCCGGGCGTGGTGGTGGGCGCCTGTAGTCCCAGCTACTCAGGAGTCTGAGGCAGGAGAATGGCGTAAACCCGGGAGGCGGAGCTTGCAGTGAGCCGAGATCCAGCCACTGCACTCCAGCCTGGGTGACAGAGTGAGACTCCGTCTCAAAAATAAATAAATAAATAAATAAATACAAAAAATAAATAAATAAATCATTATGTGTTAACATACATAATACTTTTTAAATGAAAGATAACTTTTTTTAAAAACGAAAGATAACTTTTCCCAAGACAAAAAATTAGTGGCATTGTTTTATATTTATTAAATATTGATTCTCACATCTGCTTCTGAATGTAGTCTGTGTGCTAGTCATAAGCCCTTGGAAAAGTTTACTGCTCATTTGGAGAAAATGAGGATGAAAAAGCAAATAACATCTCAGGATCATGTGGAAATAGTTTTCTGATCTCGCAGACCCTACAGACCCTGGCCCACAATTTTAGAACCACTGGCATGAAGGAAAGAGTACAGGCTTTGGAGTCTGAGCTTTTGAATAGAAGCACCACTGCTTAACATCACCACCTGATGTTAGTAAGGATGTCAGGATGTCATTTCATTATCTCTGAAGTGAGGATTCATATGCCTTTCTGGTTAGAGGCTCAGTGAGATTACTAGCAATGTCTTTTAAGTGGTTAACAGTGCGGACTCAAAAATGACACATCTAGCAAGTGTTCAGAATTGCCTGTTGCAAAGTTTTAAGAAGAATCTTACGTATTTCGATGTTAAACATTTTCATAGTTGTTTGACTTTATATCCTTGGTTTTAGTGAACACTTATCAAATATTGAGGCTTCCTATGTGCTTTGAGGGAGGGAGAACAATCTTGCTGTGTGAGCAGGAAGATGCAGGCAAGGATATGCCGTGAAAAGCACACTGTAGTGATCAGCACTGATCTTTAAGATCAGTCTTAAAGTGGGTGAGGTGGGGGTCTGGGAGGGCTTTCTGGGTGCAGTGATGTCTGAGATGTGAGATGTGAAGGATCAGTCTAAGTTGAGGGAAGGATGGATAAAAGAGGAGGGAAAGGAATTTAAGATTTAGGAAACAATGAGTGCAAAGATCAGAAAGCCCTTTGGGCCTTGAGTGTCCCTCGTATTGCCAGAATGTAGGTCTGGGGCTTAGTGGACAGAAAGCTGCATGGTCCCGGGCCCATGCCACTGGAGGGCACTAAGAGGTGTTTTCAGCATGGACACAGCACCATGGGGCTCTCTGCAGCACCCAGGAGTATGAAGAGAGTGGAGAGGCGGTGGAACCAAAAATGAAATATTTATCAGTACACTGTGAACATGGATGAGAACAATCTAGAAGGAAGGCACAGAGCAATATTTTGTTCATTTGAAGAGCTTATCTGAAGAAAGACTGGTTAAGTGGATTGTCCTTAAGGTTACAGGCAAATCCCTGAGTTTCTGGATAGAATTTATACTGCACAGTCCATAGACGTATCCCAGATCACGGATTACGCTCTTAAATGGAAAGTTCTAGTTGAATTTTTAGGATCTGCAACAATGTGTCCTTAAAATAAATTTATTTTAGATACATTTGTGACTTTTTCATTAATTTGGTCCTGAAATACAGTCATCATGAAACAGAAGTAGAAAAAAAATTTAAAGGCTGCTAAGATTAAGGTGATAAGTAATAATTTCCCATCTCCTCATTTTCCCTTGAGATTAAAAAAATACCTGGAAGAATCAGTGGTACAATTTTTTTTTTCAAAAAAAAAAAAAAACCAGCTTTTCTGAGAAAAGCTTTTATTGGTAAATCTAAAGCAGCATCAATCTTATACTGAAACTCTTTAAGTTTACCCAGTAAATAAAGAATTACAAGGCCAGGCATGGTGGCTGGCTCATGCCTGTAATCCCAGCACTTTGGGAGGTCGAGGTGGGCGGATCACAAGATCAGGAGCTCGAGACTCTAGCCTGGCCAACATAGTGAAACCCCGTCTCTACTAAAAATACAAAAATTAGCTAGGCGAGGTGGTGCATGCCTGAAATTGCAGCTACTGGGAGGCTGAGGCAGGAGAATCACTTGAACCCGGGAGATGGAGGTTGTGGTGAGCCAAGATCACGCCACTGCATTCCAACCTGGGCAAGAGAGCGAGATTCTATCTCAAAAAAAAAGAAAAAAAAAGAAGAATTACAGACATGGGCAGAGTAATTGGCAACTACTAAGTAAATTTATGGAAAAAGGTGGCTATATTTCTTAAGGATTATATATGCAGGTTGTAAGCAGAAATAGACAAAAATACCTTTTTAATGGAGAGCAGATGTATCTTATCAATACTACCTTTCTCACTTCTAAAGATGTCTGGGGAAGATGGGAAAACAAAATGTCTCTTTAAAAAATTAGCTTTTACCTAAGTGGTATTTAGGGGCTTTTGCAAGTGTACCCACCTTCAGAAAACAGGCACCCAGGCTGGACCTCACTGGAGCAGGTTGCCCCCTCTGGTGCTCACAGACAGAAGGCAGAAGACATCACTGCTTTCCCACTTGCTTTGGCCCGCTGCTAGTTCTTCATGAGACCTTTAGTTAAAGCAAACCATCCAGCCTTTACTGGTCTCTCATTCCTGGGCCATAGGGTGCTCTCAACAGACTCGTCGTTTCTCACAAAGACTCTTAAAGTATTTCTTCTGACTACCTCAATTTGTATATACTACAGCTTATTGAGTAACCTGTCTACGTTTTTCCTCAACATCCAACAAGCTCGTTTATCCCAGAGGTCAGAATTATACCAAGTGTCAAGTTAAAGCACAGGGAAAATTTTGCTCTGTCTGTCCTTTCACCCCATAGTCTGAAAGCATGAATACCTGATAGCCTTGCCCCTTAGATGGCTTTTATTTTGTAAAAGAGTATTGTTTTATGTGACATCAAAAATATTTTAGGTGATAAGAATTTAGTTTGTTAGTTTACCTTTGAAGCCTGGATATTAGGCCTCTGCTAGGTGTCCCAGGTAGCCAATTGATATTCTTAAAAGAAGCCACTTTTGATGCTGCATTTTCATCTTGGTATCTTAGGTATCTTCATGAAAGGCAGTACCGTATGAAAGAAATACTTATTTAGTGCCTGTTATGTGCCAAGGACTGTGTTAAGGAGAGATTGCTGGTATGGTGGAAGGCAGGGAGGAGACAGAGGCCCCCACTGAGGTGAAAAGGGAATTTTGTTATTTAAGTATAACATTCTGGCTGTCCTATCTTTGCGTACTTACTATGTTCTAGACCAGAACTGTCCAGTTATATGATGGGAGCTACAAATACAATGCGTTTATGTTGATACAGATTTTCTGGTAACCGCATTTTACCATTAAAGAAGCTGGTAAAACTAATTTTAGTAATACATTTAATTAAACCAACATATCCAAGACATTATTTCAACATGTAATCAGTATAAAAAATTGCTTGTGAGATATTTTACACAAAAATTTAAAACCTGATATGTATTTTACACAGATTGCGTGAGCTGCATCTCAGTTGCTCAGTGACCACACATGGCTGGTGGCTGCATATTAAACAGCACAGGCTATACTCTTTCCGTATCAGTTGCTGCATATTCTTTTTAAAAACAAGTCAGAGTATAAATAATTTTATTCACATATAAATAAATGTAAAATTGTTAGTCTAATTATGACAGTCATCCTCCAAAACAGGTGTTACCCACTTTGCTGTAAGGTTAAGGAAGTAGTAGCAGTGTTTTTAGGTATCATGAATAAATGCAGTACTGGGGGGTGTGCCTGTGTTAGGGATATTAGTATCAGTTCTTGACAAGATCCGTTATTGAAGTTTGATTTCGTTTCTTTGAGTTTCAAAGAAGGCTACCTAAATGGTGTTTGTCCTGTGGAAAATAATAGCGTGTTTCTCTGAAAGGTAGATTACAGACATTTTCAAGATTTTAGCTTTGTGTGGTGTTTGGATACTTTTGGTAGTTAACTCCTCACCTCTATCCCCCAGCTTTTCGCCTCTCTGTCTTTAATAGAATTGCTTGTTTCTTCATGAAATTGACTCTCCAGGATAAGGGAAAAAGCCTTCATTTTTATTAATATGCATGCTCTCCCCTCCCCATTTCTTTCATTTTTTTCTTCTGTGCTGCTTTTTTCTTCCCTGTTTTAATAATCTTTCAGAAAGACGGTCTCTGGTACAGCAGAGCAATAGTTAGCTGAGGAAGGAGAACTGGGAAGTGGGTTAGGGGGACAATTAGGGGAACAGCATTGTGAGAACTAATCTGGAGAATTTACCCTACCCTTGACATCTTAATGTTATTTTCCATTCTCTGTAGTTACAGCTGTAAATCTATAGATAATCCCTAAGTAGCCATGCAGAGATGGTCCTGGTATTTCCTTTGTTGCTGAATGCAGCTCTTTTATCAGTGAAGACAGTCAGTAGCAAACTTGTACTTGTCCTTTTGCCTTGTAAAACTTTAGTGGTTCATGGTGTGTCACCAGGAGTGAGGTTTTATTTTGGTTTTTCTTCACTTCGTGTAAAAAATGGAGGAGAACCTTCAAGCCCTAGGACATGACAGCAGAAGTGGTAGTGATGGATAACTTAAAGGAAGCTGGCAAAATGCCAGGAAATTGACAGCATTGCGTTTAAGAAAGTCAACATAGATACAGGACTACCCACATCATCTTGCTTGTTTTTTATCCTGGACAATTTCCAGGACGATGAGAGCGATGGCCAGGGAAGGCTGCAGGGCATTTCCTTACCTCATATTTTAAAGATTGGATCGAAAACATGTGTTTTTGATGCTCCTTAATATTAATGAAGACTATAACATTTCTGTTATTCTTTAAAGTGTATTTGTCCTGTTTTCCTCTACTGCCTTCTGTGTTTAGTTCTAAATCATTCTGTACCATAGGTTTCAGGAGTCCTAGACGTTAACCTTAACTTAATGTTAACTGTGTAATTTGGCTCACTGTGTGAAAGCAGAAAACCAATTGTTTTAGGGCTTAAGCAAGTGTTATGGATTTTAAGAGTTTTTTTGTTCTGGCCATGGGTATAAAGCATTGGAGAATATTGAGGAGGTGCAAGCAGTGGTGCTGGGAAACTGTGTGGAGGCTTTTTCGAATGGCAAGTGTTCTAGCTTAACTTGTGCCTTTCCTGTCTAATCTATTCATAGACTGGCTGAAACAGGTTTGCAATATTAGCATAGGAATTCCACTCTCACCCATTTGGTGGGCTATGAAGTGTTTTGGCCTCTTGCCAGCGGCTGCTCAGTTTAGAGGGTTGGGAGGTTGCAGGGTGCATATCCTTTCTTGTGAACAGGCAAGGAACTTTAGATCATTCTTTTTCTGAAAGCTTTTTGTTTTTTGAAGTTATGTATCTAAGTGTGCTCTTTAATGAAAGGGGAGGGTATAGACTTAAAATTCTTATTGAATATAGAAATACTTGAAATTAGAGTTTAATTTTTAGATCATGTTTCTTGATGGACTCTTGTAACTTGAACATTTTCTTCCATTAAAAAACAATAATAGGAAATTGTGGGATTTTTGCAAGTTGTCATGTGTTTGTTTTCACTGTTATTTTTAAAAACAAGTTTAGCATGAAGAGATACCAAGTTTAACCACTTTGGAGCCTGCTGGAAATAAACTGTGGGGAACTAACTTGGAGAATTTTCCTTGATCTTGACATCTTAATGTTACCCTCCATTCTCTGTAGTTACAGCTGTAAATCTGTAGATAATCTCTAAGTAACCACAGGGAGAAATGGAACTGGGCAATAAATAAGTAGAATATGCTGACTTTGCTTTAAATTGGTCCATTACTAAGCTAACTCTATTTTTGGCTGCTCAAATATGTCAGAGACATTTCCATGAATGAGAGCTGTTGAAATGCATGAAGACATAACTTGAATTAAAGGAGATAAGTCAGAGTTTTTTAGGGGAAGTGTTTGATTTAAGTAAGATGCTAAGTAGCATTTCATTTTTGTCATCGATTTCTCTGAATGTTTTTTCTGTTCACTTTAATTATATTTATCCAGAGAGTGGGACATGTCAAGGGAGTAGTCATCTTCATATTGGAATAAGGTGCTGTGGGAACCCTTGTGCTCAGTGTCTAACCTGACCTCTGATGCAACAACGTGTCTTGCTTACTTGAAAACCATGGTAGAAGACCTAGATCAAAGAAGGAAATAATTTAGTCTAATTTTGGAAAACTTCTTTCCTTAGATCTGAGCTTAAGGTTTGCAGTTTTATTTTTTGCAAGGAAGTTCAAAACCAATATTCACACATAAATAAGGTCTCTAAGCTAGGATATCATTGATGAAGAAAACAATAAAATGACAACAGTAAGAAACTAACCATTCATAGAATAAAAATGAGCCGAATAATAAGATCAGTTTTTTTGTTTTGTTTTGTTTTGAGATGAAGTCTTTTTGTGTCACTCAGGAGATGGAGTTTGCAGTGGCGCGATCTTGGCTCACTGCAGACTCCATCTCCTGGGCTCAAGTGATCCTCCCACTTCAGCCTCCAGAGTACCTGGGACTACAAGTGCCCACTACTACACCTGGCTGATTTTTGTATTTTTAGCAGAGATGGGATTTCACCATGTTGGACAGGCTGGTCTCGAACTCCTGACCTTAGGTGATTCACCTGCCTCAGCCTCCCAAAGTGCTGGGATTATATAGGTGTGAGCCACTGCACCCTGCTGCAAATCATTAAATCGGTTTTAATAAGCTCCCCACATCAAAGAGCCATGTTAGATCCTAGAGTAGTATTTCATACTGAATATAAATTTAATTCCAAAGTAAGTAAATGCAGAGAGACAAGTGTCAGTTTATTTCTTTCATTTAATGTTTTCTCTGTCATTTTTTTAGCTTCTCACCCCTCCACTATTCTGTGTAGTGGTCACACACTAGGTAGAGCTGCCAGGACTCTGCCCCTCACTGCTAGTACAGGTTGCTGGGCAGGCAGGAGCACAGGGTTGTGAAGACCACAGGCTTCACATACACCGAGAACTCCATTTGAATGTGGCTCTTCCATTTTTTTCTTAAGTCATCTTAAATACATACTTGCTTAAACCTCAGTTTCCTGATACAATAATTGTACCGATTACACAGAATTATGAGAATTAAATGAGATAATGACTGTAAAGTTTTTAGCACAGCATGTGGCATGTAGTACATGCCCAATAAATGTTAAATATTTTTTATTGTAACTACTGTTGTAGTGGTTATCAAAATGAGCTTTTGGAATTCTTTATTTTTTCACTTTCTACTCTTTCACTTTGAAGTAGACCGACTTTCCTTTATTTTGGAAAACAGGACATCATCTATTAATGCCTTAAAAATCAGCTTACTAGAGTCTCCATAAGGCAGACAAAAATTCGTAATGTTTTATAGGGGGGAGCAAAAATTACCATCACACTACTGTATTTCTTTTCAGTTGAATCTCTAGGAAATATTACTATATATAAGATACTAGCTGCTTTTTAAGTGTTTAATTTCTAACTTCAACCAAGGTGAAAACCATCACTTAGTTTTCAGAAACTTCAAATGGCAGGTTAAGTTGACACCCTGTTTCCTATTGCTAGGGATGGTTGCTGGTATTCCCTCTAGCATGCAAGAAGTTCGCCCACTGACCTATAATGTATATAGGTCTGCACAGAGAGAGTTCAGTAGTACTAAGTCTTTGTTAAATATAACTTTAATCTTACAAATTCCTTAAATCCAGTGATCCACTTCACCCCCTTGTTGTTACTAGCACCTTACCATGTTTTCATGGTGTGCTCTTCAAAACCCTGAGGTGATATTATACTTTAGTGGATGGGTTCCTGTTGACTGGCACTGAAGGCCCTGTTGTGAACCCAGTTGATTTATGAAGGCTGTCGCACTCAAGATT
>NW_012102432.1:3500902-3501483 GCF_000951045.1 Mandrillus leucophaeus | reverse complement strand
TCTCTCTCTCTCTCAAAATGGATGGGGTGGATGCATTGCATATCTTAGATAATATCCACTAGATTTTTGGTTTATTAATTAGGTCATGGGTAGGACCTTGATAGAAAATAATTTGTCAAATCCTTTAGGTCATCGAGTCTAAGAGAATATATTAAATGCCATTGAAGTGCTCACTTTAAAATGCTTAATTTTATGTTACGTGAATCTCAACTTGATTTTTAAAAAAGGTCTAAAGTACTAATTTTATATCTTACTGCTGGAGAGAAGAGCTCCATTCTTTGAAAACCAGAAAAGAGGATCGTAGGATGAATATTTTTTTTTTTTTTTTTTTTTTTTGAGACGGAGTCTCGCTCTGTCGCCCAGGCTGGAGTGCAGTGGCGCGAGATGAATATTCTATAAGCTCTGCCTCCCGGGTTCACGCCATTCTCCTGCCTCAGCCTCCCAAAGTGCTAGGATTACATGTGTGAGCCACTGCACGCATCCCAATTTTTTTTTTTTTTTTGAGACGGAGTCTCGCTCTGTCGCCCAGGCTGGAGTGCAGTGGCGCGAGATGAATATTCTATATTGAGTCTCTAACATTT